>NC_083718.1:104212812-104515842 GCF_028564815.1 Eubalaena glacialis
TTAAAAGACTACATTGCATTTACATATAATGTATTGACCTGTATCTAAGGGAAATTATAGAAACATATTTATTACAAGCATTTTACTTGCTTTCATGTCCCATATCACCCCAAATCCTCCAAGTCAAGTTCAGTTTCAAAATTTTTCATGGGCATTGAAATATTATCTTTGAATTAAAATTCTCTGGATGACCTGCCTTAATGTGTAAAATTGAGGGCTGAGTTGACAATTTTCTCCTTCTTTTATTATAACAAATTCTAATTTGATATATGATTCCACTAAACATAATTCATGTAACAGAATGGCTCCAGAAATATTACTCAATTTCCTGGCTTTTAATTATATTTTTCAGACAGCATCTCAAAATACTCCATCTAGGCAACTTTTAGGTATCCTGAGGGAAAAGCGGCTTTGAAGAAAACACTCTTGGAATTTTAAGCAATGTAAAACAAATACAAACATGAGGAGAAATGAAGTTAAAAAGCAAGTCTTGGTTAAGGTACCTGGACACAATTTTTTAAGACATTATTTTTTACAGCGAATTTAGGTTTACAACAAAATTTGGAGGAAGGTACAGAGACTTTTCATTGACCCCCTGCCCCCCCGACACACATAGCCTCCCTGATTATTACATTACTCACCAGAGTGGTATATATTATTTTTTCCCAAGGATGAACCTATATTGACACATCACAATTACCCAAGGTCTATAGTTTACTTTATGTTTCACTCTTAGTGTTGTATATTCATGGGTTTGAACAAATGCATAATGACATGTAGCCATCATTGTAATATCACACAGAGAATTTTCTCTGCCCTAAAAATCCCCTCTGCTCCACCTATTCCTTTCTGTTTTCCTACCCCTTTCCACAACTGATCATTTTATTGTCTCCACAGTTTTGCCTTTTTTTTCAGAATGATAGGTAGTTGGAATCATACAGTATGTAGGCTTGTCAGATTGGCTTCTTTCACTTAGTAATATGCATTTAAGTTTCCTCCATATTTTTTGTGGCTTGATAGCTCATTTCCTTTTAGCACTGAATAATATTCCATTGTTAGGTACCACAGTTTATTTACCTATTTACCTACTGAAGGACATCTTGGTTGCCTCCACGATTTGGCAATGATGAATAAAGTTGCTATAAACATCTGTGTGCAGGTTTTTGTGTGGGCATAAGTATTCAACTATTTTGGTTAAATACATAAGAGCATGATTGCTGGATTTTGAGTTAAGAGGATGTTTAGTTTTGTAAGAAACTGCTGAACTGTTTTCCAGAGGAGCTATAACATTTTGCATTTCCATCAGCAATGTATGAGAATTCCTGTTGTTCCATGTCCTTGCCAGCATTTGTTGTCAGTGTTCCAGATTTTGGTCATTCTAATAAATGTGTAGTGGTATCTCATTGTCTTAATTTGCATTTCCCTGATGACGTATGATTTAGAGCATCTTTCAATATGCTTGTCTGTCATCTGTATATCTTTTTTGGTGAGGTGTCAGTTAAGGTCTTTGGCTCACTTTTTAATTAGGTTGTTTGTTTTCTGATTGTTGAGTTTCAAGAGTTTCCTTGTAAATTTTGGGTACTGTTCTTTACTAGATGTGTCTTTTGCAAATATTTTCTCCTGGTCTGTGGCTTGTCTTCTAATTCTCCTGATATTGTCTTTCACAGAGCAGAATTTTTAAATTTTAATGAAGTCCAGTTTATTAATTATTTCATGGATTGTGCCTTTGGTGTTTTATCTAAAAAAGGCATCACTATACCCAAGGTGATCTAGGCTTTTCTTATGCTATCTTCTAGGAGTTTCATAGAGTTTTACATTTAGAACTATAATCCATTTTGAATTAATTTTTGTGAAGGGTGTAAGGTCTGTATATAGATTCATTTTTTTCTATATGCAGATGTCCAATTGTTCCAGTACCATTTGTGAAGAGACTATCTTTGCTCCATTGTATTGCCTTTGCTCCTTTATCAAAGATCAGTTAAGTATATTTCTGTGGGTCTATTTCTGGGTTGTGTATTCTGTTCTACTAATCGGTTTATCTATTTTTTTGCCAGTATCCCACTGTCCCGGTTACTGTAGCTTTAGAGTAAGCTGTGACGTCGGGTGGTGTCAGTCTTCCAACTTTGTTGTTCTCCAATATTTCATTGGCTATTCTGGGTCTTCTGCCTCTCCATATAAACTTTAGAATCACTTTGTTGATATCAATAAGATAACTTGCTAAGATTCTGATTGGAATTGCATTGGATCTAGACCAAGTTGGGAATAACTGACATTTGGGCAATATTGAGTCTTCTTATCCATGAATATGGAGTACCTCTCCATTTATTTAGTTCTTCTTTGATTTTGTCTATCAGAGTTTTGTAGTTTTCCTCATAAAGATTTTGTTAGATTTATACCTAAGTATTTTATTTTTGAAGGTGTTAATGTAAATGATATTTTAATTTCAAATCCCAATTGTTCACTGTTGATATATAGGGAAACAACTGAATTTTGTATATTCACCTTGTATTTTGGAACCTTGCTATAATCACTTATTTGTTCCAGGTGAGGTGGGTTTTTTGGCAATTCTTTTGGATTTTCTGCATAGATGATCATGTTATCTGCAAACAAAGACAGTTTTATGTCTTTCTTCCCAAACTGTGTTCCTTATATTTCTTTTTCTTTCCTTATTGCATTAGCAAAGACTTCCAGTATGATATTAAAAAAGAGTGATGAGAGAGGTCTGGTCACATTTTCAAGAGGTGACTCAATTTCCCTAAGTAATCAACCAAACATTTACAAAATTAGATAAGGGCAGTCAAAAGTGTACTATAGAAAAAGAAATGAAGAAATAAAATGATGTGAATATTGAATTAAAATAAAATAAAAGATTGTAAGTTATTTTCTGTAAGAAATGAGGTTAAGCAAATAAAAGTCATTAAACATTTAAACAAGAGGAAGTAAAAATAGTAAAGAAACAATAATTGTCAGTAATAACTATAAGCAAATAATAATTAACAATGTAGAGCTGAGGGATACACTGGGGACAAACCTCAAGGCCAAGATTATTAAGTCATTCACACATATAATTTTTAGCATCTATGACATGGCAAGTAATATTTTAGGTTCTAAGGATGATCAGGGCAGAGGGAGAACCCTTCCATTCACCAGAGGCTGAGTGACTCCATCCAGTTCAGCCTCCTTTCACTTTTTTAGACTTCTGGAATCCTTTGACTGTGAATTTTTAGCAGCAAACAAACTTACTGGCTGCCCTTGGATAACACCTGACACTAAGCACAGACAGTGGATCTTGGGAATGAGGGAGACATCATCCCACATCCATCTGGAACATTCAGAGATAACTATCTTCAGGCCAGTATCTTTGAATGATAGTCTGAAAAGCATTTGAAGTCAGTGTCTGGATCAACAGAAGGCTGAAATTTGCTGCCAAATGTATCTCAGCTTCTTAAAAACCATTGCTTCTTGCTCTTTTTATTGAATTTTATACCTAGCACCTACTCCTGCCTCCACCTGCTCCATGGAAACTATGAGTGAAATGGTCTTCACATGTAACACTGAATCCTTTCCTCTTAAGTCTACTTCTGTCTCTCTGGCATGTGTGACTTATATTTCTTGCTACTCATTTCAAAGAAATAATAAATAACACAATAAAAGCTAAAAAGATAAAATAATACCATCAATGTGTGATTCCCCATAAACCATACAGGAATCTCTGATAAAAAGTGGATATTTTAATTGGAGAAGTGGAATACACCATATTTTTTAAAGTTTACCAAAAAATGTCTTTAGGTGAAGATTTCTTTTGAATAAAAATGTTTGAAATACCTGAATTAACAGATCAGAATCAAATATATAATAAAATTGTGTGTATATGAAGCATAAAATCTTGCTTTAAGAGTTCTGTAGAAGCTCTTTTCTCTCTGAATCAGTCTAAAACGTCCTGCCGTTTCTGAGAAACTATGCTAATGTAATTTACACATTATCAAACTTAAATTCTGAAGTTAGATGAGTATATTTATTTTAAGATAAATAGGTATTGTCAGAATGATTAGTATTGTATTATCACGATGTTTATTAAGACCTACAGAACAGAAATTTAAAAATCAACTTGGCAAGCAGAAAAAATGTGATTCCCAGCCAAAGAACTTTATTGCTTGCAGTCTTTAATCTCCTAAATTATAAGGAAAACTTTTACTCTGATTTCTTTCTTTATAAGATTGCTCCTGATTAAAAATTCACTTCCCTTTCAACAGTCCACCATGCATTGCATCTGTTGATCATATCAGTTGATGATAATTTTGCCTCATATGGTTTTTTATGCATTTCTTATTTTCCAGTACCTCTATCATTTTCTTTGGACTGCTAATTGACAATGCTAATTATGAATATTTTAATCTTTCTTTACTGCTGTGATTGATAATACTCATGTATTTACTTGCTTATTCTAACACTCACTGGGGAATTTTACTCTGCAAATTATTCTTTTCATATTATCTACTTTTGTTTTTCTAGCTAAACTAATCCATATCTCATTGTTTGCTGTAAATCATTTTTCAGTTATTCACTGAGTCTGTCTTTCATGCTTCTGAGAATTATTATTCAGCTCATGATGTTTCCCTCTATTTAATACGGTATAGTCATATTTAACACTTTTTTGCTCTTTCTAAAACTTTGTAGACTTGAATTTATTAACTAAAATAGGTGAGGCATTCTGTTTGCTTATTAACTGAGTAGATCTTAGAGAACATTTAACATTTCCATAGTTTCAAAGATCCTGGTTGCCTATGAGTCAGGTTTTCATCACATAAGATGAAAAATCATCCTGTTGTGTGAAAACTTCTTAGGAAAGGAGCTCAACAGGATAGAGTAGACTTTCTGCTTTTTCACGTCCCCAGGAAAACATGGTTTTCTAAGTTCACTCTGGGCTCCAGTTAATAAACATACTAAATAATTATGTCCGCTGTCCTATGGCGTCATTGCCTTTACAGAAAAAAAAAAAAAAAAAAAAAGCTGTAACTTCACATTTGCCAGCTGGTTCATATCAGTAAGATATATGAGAAATATCCCATCAATTACAATATCAAAGACAAATATATTTGCTTTTCCAAGCATATCAATTTTGTATTTTATCATTTTATTTGAATTTTCAATTAAACTATTAAAAATTAAATATAAAACAGAATTTCCAATAATTTTCTACATAAATTTTCAGGTTGAAATTAGATTAGATGGTAAGAAATATCATTATATAAATAATATTTCTAAAAAGAGTTAAAAGTATTATAAACACCTTGTTTCCTCTGAATGTAACTTGTCTAATTTAAAGAAGTTCTAATTTTATTCATACCTATACAAAGAGGTGAATTGTCAAAGCTGAAAAGAAAATTAGTATATAATTGAATATTTTATTCTCCAGTTTCCTGTCAAGGTTATCATCCACATTTAGTACACTTTGAAGCCAAATAGGAATTACAACTCTTAGAATGGATGAAACTAAAATAACAACTTTATTGTCTTGTTTATGACAATGTTTAGAAAAGCAGTATATACTGAAATGCACATGTATAACTGCTTTAGACCATCATGATGACAAATACTTTGGATGATTTTCATGATGATGGTAATGAAGACAACAACTAAGATAACATATCTCTCTTGATATGTCCTTTTTGTCAGATATAGCATCAATACTCAATGAAGGCTCATTTTGACAATATGATCTACCTTCTGTACAAAGCCCTTGACCTATTATTTATAAAAAACTTTAAAATATCATTTTGCTAGCTATTGAAAATCACTAGTTCAGACAAGATAATGTTCATTTCTTTATCTTCAGGTATTTTTCCTACAACAAAGAATTGATAAAACATATACCCCAAGTATTAACCCACAAGTCTTGACATATCAGACTATCTTAAACTCAAGTCAGATTGTAACAGCTACCTATGTCTGAGTTTACTGATAATACTTAAAATTTTTAAAGGAATAGATTCTTTCCTAAAACAGTTTTATATGTCAGATGCACTTCAATTTATAAGGTGACACAATCTTTACTTATTTGAATTGAATGCAAGAAGCTAAATTAATCTTTCTTCTACAGGCATTTTTATTTGGGTATTTAGTTTGTGTAACAGTCAAACTATCACTCTGCTGAATACCACTTTTCAGCTTGTCCATGACTTACAAAGATGTTTATTTCTTGCTGCACCTCTTGTTCTCCAGTTTGAACAAATTCTGCATCCAGAATGAACCAGGCATTTTTCCATGACCATACTGATCATTTCTTACTACATTTTTCATTAGTATTTTGAAATTTTAACTGCAAGGCTAAATGCAATTTCTTAATTCCCCTTAAAAAAATGAGTTTTTCAAGGAGAGTCTATCATTATTTTAATTTAAAACGCTTTTCTTGAAAGTTAAACAACTTTAGCCTAACATCATCATTTCTTTAAACATATTAACTCATTGAGCAAAAATGCAATAGTTGCCCTGAGCCTGCATTACAAATTTCAAGTTTAACGTGGCTTTAATCATTCACAATGGATTTTCTGATTAACTAACATTGCTAAATACTTGGCATTGCGTATGTGCATCATTAACAAGATGAAAAAATTGAAGCTTAATTCCGTTTTATAAGAACATCAACTATTGCCAAGCATCTTCTGCCAATCAACCTTGACCTAAAGTTCTTGTTAGTTGTCAGGAGAAAAAAAGGACATTCAAATTTCAAGAAAGCGAATTTAGATACGTCTAGATTAAAATTACTTTGATCGATGTATACTGTACCCCCAAAATTAATTTTATAGTAGGTGAAGATTTATTTTTTTCCTTAAAATGTTCTGGTTAATCAAGCAACGTGCTGACTGTATTCTCTACCATGTGATATACTTTTATTTAGCTTTGTGTTTGCCACTGTTACAATATTTGGTTACGATAACATAACCAAATGACTTTCTTAAGTTTTAGAGTCAAACAAATGTTGAGCAAATTCAATTTAATTTCTTTCCCTTGTCCTTTTGGCTTTGTCCCTGTCCATTCTTTTGGAGTTGATAATGTTATCAGAATAGTGAGTAGTCAGAGCTCATGGCCTCATGGTTCATTTATCTGTGATTTATTTATTCCACAAATACTTATAGAACATTCAGTGTGTTTCAGGCATTAAGATAGATTTGGGAGACACAAAATGAAATGACATTCTTTCTTCTCTCTGTAGCTCAAATTCCACTGGAGAATCAGCCTATTAAATATACAAAATACATTGTGTAACTTCCAACTTCAAGGGTCTTCTATGACCCCAGGAGAAGGATCCTGTTTTTGGTTAGTCAGAAAATAAAAAGCATCTACTATAAGGATAAACCTTAGAATATGAACTCATGACTTTAGCACAGTGAGGGATACTTCTCCATTTTGTGAAAGCAGAAAGAATCTATTAGCTTTTAGGTTCTGGATTCCATAAATGATAAAAAAAAAAAATGTCATGAGGCCAATGGTTATTAATATGCAATTTATGAACCAAGAAATATCAATAAGGACTTTTGTGGTCAATACTAAACAGGTCTAAAAATTAGAAAAAGTAATTGACCAACTTAATATGAATAATTATATATAGTAAAATAGACTAAGTATGTAAAATAACTGCATAAACTGTAAAATCTGAAAAAGAATTACTATTTTATTACTATATCTTAACTAATTCCTTTTTTTAACTTTTTATTTTATATTGGCAATTAACAATGTTGTGTTAGTTTCAGATATACAGCAATTTATTTCTTATAATAGATTGTCTGCAGTAGTCCTCCACCCCAGTGATGAGGTGATGTTCCTGTACATAATAGGCTTTCCATAAAGATGTCTTGATTGACTGAGAAATTATTCTTGCTCATTTTATTTCTGTATTCCTATTTCTTACTTTTTTACATATAGCCCAAATATAGTCCAAATTTTCAGGATTATATCCTGTAATATTCCTATAATGGCTGTGACTTGAAAATTGGATGCTACTCCTGAGGAAGTACATAATTTTACATAATTTAAAATACAAATTCTAGAGGAAACAGAACCTTAACTTAAAATCAATATCATATAGGTACTAGTGTCTCATACCTATTCACTTATTTAACTTGCCTGAGTGTTTCTCATCTGGGAATTGCTTCATCCCTTTTTGCCTCTCTGACAGTTATCTACTTGTTTTGGTGACTATACCCTCCTACTTCATGACTATTTGTATAATTGAAATCCATTGTATAGTGTATCTCTGGTATCTATATATACTTTGTTTTTAATTGCTTACTCAGAAGCTAAAAAGCACTCTTTCCTTATTTTGTGTCTATTCACCTTCCTGTTTCTAGCCTTGACTCATCAATCCTCTACTACCTGATGCTATCCACAGCCACAAGACTCACAGAAATTCTTAGAGTGATTTCACAAACTCCAACCACCATCAAATTTACATTGTATACTCTCACTGGATACATTGTATAGTAAGTTTAAAGTTTACCATTTTTTCCAAATATATATATTTATATATAGTTTAACAAATATCATGAGGAAAGAATAAGTTTGTCTAAAATTCATGGGAAAATAGAAATATTTGTTTTCATGATACATATATGTGTTTTGAACATTATGCAAAATATGGATTATATATTTATTGTTTTTCAAGAATAATTTACATACTCAAATGTGCCTTAAGAGTCCTTGCTAAACATTCATCAACACCATGTGGATTTCAATGAAGTGTTTCTCAGGCTTTCAGGGAGATCTGCGTGAAATAAAAAAATCAAATAATCCCCTATATGCTCCATATCATGTTGCTCTATCTTACCAAGAGCACTATGAATATGTATGTAATGTCTTTGTGTGAAGCTACGGTATAAGTTTTTGGTGCTTTGGTGCTTCAACAATATGGGTGTGAAATTTTATATTGCTTAAGGCAGAGAAACAAATTGCTGATTTTTTGTCTCAAAGATCTAGGTAGAATGTTATAACATATTATCATCCTCTTTGAATATGCTAGATGGCTTTCAAATGCCAGTTATTTTTTCACGGCCATTGTCAATAGTGTACTTTATGTCATAAAATACTTGCTTTGAAGGACACAATGTGCCAGAGTCAATTGGTAAGCTGAAAAATGAGTCACAACCAAAGAACATCAACAAAGAAACCCAGCTGCTAAGAGAGTAAAATCTTTTTGATACATCATCCAGCAACTGACAAGTGTTGATGATGAAAGAACTCAGTTTTATAATATCTGAGTCTGTGATGTTTTTATTAAATAAATAATTGTTTTGTTTAGAGAAACATAAGTAAGATCTTCTTGTGTCTGAGGGGACTTGGACTCAAGCGGCTTAATATCTGCCTATTTTTCCAATAACCAATCCACAAGGTAGTTTCTATTGGTTCACTTTCACTGTGTATAACACCGTCCCCAAAACTTTGTAACTTAAAATAACCTTTTATTTATCTCATGATTCTGTGGGTCAGAAATTTGGGCTGGACTCCAATGGTGAATCTTTCTGCTAAACTTTGCTGGACTCATGCGCTGTGGTCAGCTAGCTAACAAGTTGGTTGGGGCAGGTAGTTCTGGGGGGCCTGCACTGAATCAGTTCTTTCTGTGGTCTCTCATATCTCAGCAGACTTGTCTGAACATTTTCATATGGTGTCCAGAAGGTTCTAAAAGCTTCAAAAGAGGAAAAGCCCAAGTCACAAATGTTTTTCAAACTTCTCATGCTAAATAACATCATATTGCTCAAGGCAAGTCTCATGGCCAATGCAAGCAAGAGACCACATAAAGTTACTCAGTGAGGGGATGTGGACATAGGAGGAGAAAAATTTGGGGGTGTTTTTGCATCTTATCACATACTACATGAAGAATGTTTACTTTGGAAGTAAACTAAAATATTAAGTCAGCTATAGCTTACCAGTTTTTTTCCTGGGTAAGTAATTAATTAAAATCTGAATCTGATAAGTCTTACTTAGCCCAGAAGATTATGACCATATGCACTATCAACTAATTGTGTGACAAGTAAACAACTTGCTCAGTACATCAGTTTCCAGTTTATAAAATAAGGAGAGTGGATTTAATGGCCTTTATGGGCCCTTAAAGTTCTGATATTTTTGATTCCATAAAATATTTTATAAATACTTTCCATAAGCAAAAACTCTTTTATACAAAATGAGGACACTACAAAGAAGCATAAAAGCTGGATGTTGACATGAAAAAAATTGCAATCTAATCTTAGTCATGAAAGCTACATATTAGAAAGCTCTGTTTCATATGTATGTAAATATATGTTTTATATATATATAAAGTATTTGTATATTCTCATTTAATGCTCATGAAAATCCTGCTAACTAATATTTATTTGCATTTTTGATACCGGGAAAGAGAAGCATACAAGAACAAGTAATATGCTTGAAATCACCTATGTATTAAGTGATCTTGCTCAGCATGTGGGCCCACAGTTTTTATTCATTATATTTTCTCTGAGCCCATTGAATAAAACAAAACATATCAAAGACAGGGTAAGTCCAAGTGCACAGCATTTCATGAGTTTCAGAGCACAGACAAGGGAGAATGAGTTAGGAAAGTTTTGATATGTAACTTTAATGATTAGATAGGCTTTGAGGAGACTGAGGCTTGGAGAACTTAGGTTACTTGTCCTATGTAGGAGTAATAAGAGAACATATTTGACCTTCGCAAGAATTTTGTTCTCAGAAAGAGTGGCATTTTCATCTAAAAAGATAGCTTCAGGGAATATTGTTCTTGATTTTGAATATTAGCTTGAGTAGTTTGAACTTATTTTTGTTCAGAAGGCAATGGAGATACATAGAATGTTTTTAATAGGGAAGTTATATCATAAAATGTGTTGATTAATTTGGCATGATTACCTTCAAGGCCAGGAACTAGTTCAAAAGTCATTAAAATATTTGGGGAAAGCATTTCTCAAAGTGTGTTTCACAGAACACTAGTTCTTAGAGGTTATAAGAACTATTATTAGAAAATGTTGCTGTGTTGAAATGACTGGGAATTTTGAATTGAACAAGTCAAAGAAGTTTCTTTATTGGAGGACGTCTCTGCTAATGAACATTTTATGTCTCTACAGTAGAGTATAGCATGTGGGATTTCTGAAATGTATTTGATCACAGAAAATCCTCTTTCCTTCGAAGAGACTCTAAAAGGACCAGTGTTCTCAGAATGCTCTTGAAAATTAAATGCTGGTTTGATTGTAAATGATGGACAGCAGTAGCTCATGTCAGCACCTGAGAGGCCTAGCCCTCCTTAGAGTTGAGTAATCACCTTGCACAAAGTAGGTATCCAAGGCCCATTAAAAATATTTATATATTTTATCATGGCTTTGAAGGTGGATGATGATGAAGGTAATAATGGAAAAAAACAAAAAATTCTATGGTATCATGAACAACATTTTATTACTCTGCTGTGATCTGTTAAATAAGGAGACCACAGGAGTCTTATCAAGCATATTTGCTTTATACTAAAACCTGAAAATATGATGTGTGTCTGATATTCTTCCTGCCAGTCAGTATTTCAAAATCCCTTAGCCTCTCAAGCTTGAGATGATAAGGTGATATAATAGTCTTAGAGAATTTGCATCATGGTTCTAACTTTAAATCATGGAAAAAGAAATGATAAATATGGAATTTTACAAGCTGTCACATCAATTTGTCATTCTCCATCTTTATAAACACTCTTCAGCCTGAAAAAAGCAAATATTATTTAGAAGGAAGAATTCTCTGCCTTATTGCTATAATGTGAGAATCAAAAGATAAAATGACAATTACATTGTCTTATAACTGGGAATAAAGTAACTTTTAAAAAATTAACTAACTGAATAAGTAAGTTGCTACCTAGACACTTACCATGAGTATCATGACTTTAGAGCAAGGTCAGTTCATTTTTGTCCCATGAAAAACACCCCAGGAAAAAATATCAAGGGATTTAATATCAATGGAGGAAAAATGTGATAATTCAGGTATCTTTTGTGATAAACCAATCAAAAGTGCCCCCAAAATTATGATCTGTTCGGTTTTCCAGCCCTCTAAATCTTGCCTAAAATTGTATTTCAAGTAACTTCCTACAATTTGTTGTGGATCTAACAAACTCAGGCATTCACATATCCAAGAGTGATTTCTTTCCTTTTCCATGGATTGCATTAATGGCAACAGACAAGTTGTCATAAAAGATTTTCCTGCTGTCTTTTGGTGCATCTAATGTAGAGACATATGTACTAATTAGTGTCATAGTTTGAACTCCTCCAGCCTCAATGTTAATGTCTTAAGCCTGAGGCTGACCATATGGCTCAAAAATAAGTCTTTTCACCTTCTAAAAGGTCACAATCTATCTTTAGTTACATTTTAAAAACTGCTTTGAGCCTATGATTTAAGTACCTGGGTGACTTTCAGAAATGATAAATCTTTGCTGAGAAATCATGTGACTTGTTTACTGAGGAACAAAACAAAGCGAGCCAATGTATTCAAATACATTTCAATAGGTGGGAAAAATATATCTTAAAAGTGATGGAATCTTATAATTTGTGGATATGATTTTAACTCTTTTCACATGTAATGAGGAAGAATGAAAATTATCAGAGAGCTCACTTTTATCACCAATAAGCAATTAGGAAAAACTAATGCAATCTATGTGTTTAAAACTCAATTTCTGGATTGGAACTACTGAAACTGTGTATTGTTTAGAATTTTATTATTATATTCACATTTCAATGTAAAATTCTTGGCATATTAGAAAACAGAAACATTCTTTTTTTTTGTATTCTGAGCAATATTTATTTAGCCAAAGAAGCACTGAAATTAATAAAAAGGATAACCTATTCTCGGTCTCAGATTATTTTTGTTTCAAAAATTTAAGAAAATGAAATAAAACATTTTTCTAAAAATCAATGTGTTCAAGGTCTAAAATGCAAAGTCTAGATTAACACCACTAAATGCCCAACTTGTGTTTAGGACCTGAGGGCCTTTCACCTGTTATTTCAGATACTCCCAATCTTTGAGTCATTCTGGACTAAAGAAGGCAGCAATCAGAAGACACACTATCTCAAATCTGTAGATTGGTATAATTGACACAAAAACTTTACCCTGGATGCCTACAAATCTGCAGCTTAACTCCTACTGCCTTTTTTTTTTTTCATTACTTTCTTGATTCTCTGACTTATACTCAGTCCTCCTTGTAAGAGACTCACCCTCATGCACATCCAAGGTAGAGAATCTGATCATTTATCTGGCTCTTGCCACTCTCATTCCAGTGTAAGCTGATTCTCAGACACCTGAGACTGTCCCAGTAAATTCTAAATTTAAGTTACCTACCTGAATGCTAGTTTTTCCTCCCTACCCCATTCACATTTCTTGCTTCTCTTACTTTTTTATTGGTCCATTGCTATACTGCTACCATGCATACTGGCCAAGTCTGAAAACAGATCAAACCCCAATATGCAGATGCCTTTAAGAATACATTTTTGGAGTATTTTTTAATATTCAGAATACATGAATGTATTTTTTTAAATAAATGAGTTTTCAAAGGTAGCTATAAGGATGTTCTTTCTCATGGGAAGCGAATGAGATTAATAGACTGTCTACATTCTCTGTTTACTTAAAACAAGTCAGGCCAAGATCTATGCGCCCCTTCACAAAAGCAGGCCACTGGAGTGGGTAAAGAGAGTACGTTCTGTCTGTAAAAGCTCTGCTGAAAGATTTCTTGGTTGAAAACTCATCCTTATTTTTTGTTGTTGTTTAATAATAAATTAAAGGAAACAGCTAACTATCAGCATTCCAGATGAGTTAATAGACCTTGGTGACTGGATGGCCTAATTAAATCAACATCCTAAATTTACAGTCATTTATCTTCTCACTCATCCAACACATACACATACACACACACACAAAGCAAAAAAAAAAAAAAAAAAACTTTGTGATTTCAACCAACAAAGAGTAGTCTAGTTTACACATGGAAAATAACTCTGGGTGTTGTTTTATAAATAAATACTTTTATTAAAGTATCATATACTTACAGAAAGTCATACAGATTGTAAGAAAGAAGTTTGATGAATTATTACAAAATAAAAACATCTGATCATTGCATCCAGAACAATAAATAAAATATTAAAATAACCCCAGAAGCCTTCCCTATGACCTCTCCTAACCACTATCCTCCTTTCCCACAAAGGTAATCCCACCCTACTTCCTACTATAGTGGATTGATTTTGCCTGTTTTTGAATATTATATAAATGGAATCATAGGGTATATATTAGTGTGCGTGTGTCTTCTTTGGCTTAACATTATACGCGTAAGATTCATCCACATTGTTTCATGCAGCAGAAGTTTTTACATTTTTATTGTTGTAGAGTATTCTATTATATAAATAAAATAGTTTATCCATTCTAGTGTTCATAAACTGTTTGATTGTTTGTGGATGTTACTATTTAACTAAGCAGTTATGAAGATTCTATGCATATATTTTGGTCCATGTATTCTTAAATTTCTCTTGAGTCTGTGCTTAGCAATTGCATTTCTAGGCCATAGGACTTGCATTTATTAAACTTTAAAATAATGCCAAATAGTATTTGAAAGTGCTTATGCAATTTGAAATTCATAGCACTAGTGTGTGAGAGTTCCAGTTGCTCCATATTTTCCTGAACACTTGGATTTTTCATTCTATTTTGTTTGAACAATTCTGAGGAAAGTGTAGATGATAACATTTTAATTACAATTTGCTTTCGCTTGACATCTAAAAAGGATCTCTTCATACTTTTTTTATGTGTAGGTATTTAGATTTCTTTTTTGTAGAGAGTGTTTGTTAAAGTCTGTTGTACAATTTTCCTGTTGGGTTGTCTATTCTGTCTTTGAATTCTCTTTATGTTCTGGATTTGAGTCCTTGGTACTTATATATATTGCCCATATCTGCTCTTTGTCTTTCATTCTCTTAATTGTGTTTATTATTGGAGGGTTTATCATTTTAATGTAATCTAACAGTTATTTACTTAACAATTCATTATTTTTATAACCTGTTGAGGAAATTTTTTTTCCTTATCATGAAGATATTATTTCACATCATCTTTTGGAAGCTTTGTTGTTATCATTTAAGGAGATGTGAGGTAGAAGTTGAGATGCATTTTCCCTGTATTACTTAATTGTTTCATCATCTTTTTTAAAACAATATCCTTTCCACTTCCTCTGGAGTTGGGTCTTAGTCATAATCCAAGAATTCATGTATATATATTTGGATATCTCTGGATCCTCTACTCTGTTCCATTTGCCACTTTTTGCAACAATATCCTGCCTATTAATTACTCTGTTGTGATCATCGTGATATCTGGTCAAGCAAATCTTCCTAATCTGCCCTTCTCCAGGATGATTTTGACTATTTTTGGCACTTTTAATGTATTTATAATTAACTTGTCACTTTCTCTGAAAAAAAGTTAGAATTCTGAGTGACACTGGAAAATTTATTGGTCAATTTAGGGAGAGTTTATGTCTTTAAAATATCAGTCCTTTGAATTTATTAATATGGTATCTTTCTCATTTAATTTAGGTTTTCTTTGATTTTCTTCCTTATATTACCCACCCTCTTTGTTTCTCTTCCTGACTTATACTGGCTATAACAACCAAGATAATGATGAATAGAAGTGTGAAAGTGGCCACATTTGTCTTATTTCCTGATGACAGAGGAAAGCTTTCAAAATTTTACCATTAATTATGACGCTTTTTGTTGTTATTATTTTTAAATACCCTTTTTCAAATTAAGAAAGATGTTTTCTTTCCTAGATTTCTGAGTTTTTCTTACACTGGTGATGATGATGATAGCTGTTAAATTTTATCAAATGTTTTTTATGAGAATCTCTTTAAAAAACATTTTTTCTTCTTTATTCAATTGTACCCTCTTAAGTTACCTTTTATTTCCTAAAGTTTCACAATAAATATTCTCTTATGACATAATTTATAGTAATTCCTTTTTATCCTAGTATATAAGCTTTTATCTTTCAGCCAGAAGTATCTAAATCTACCCCTTTTTCTTATGCTAGCTATTACATTCTTTTCAGAATTCTATGTGAAACTGGTATCTCATTTTAATTTTCATTTCACAATAGGCTTTTTAATTGGAATAAAAGATAGATATACAACTATTATTTCCAGATCTATTAATATTAGAACTTGGTTTATGAAAGAGATAAATCTGTAAAATAGGAGATAGAACAGCTTATTGCTTTAACATGAAGGGGGTGATGACCTCCATATAAAGATGTTCTAAACATCAAACTTTTTCAATATGGTTCCAAATCAAAATTTGCTCTTGTTTCATAAATGGTTATGTAATATGTAAGCTTCATAAGCAAAATTTCTTTTTATTTTCCCTTAACTAATCTGCAAATAGAATCATAAAATTACATTTAATGTCCACTTTTAAATCCCAAAGCACTTGAGGTAAACTACTACTTATAGAGAACTTTTAAGATTTTAAACATTATATATAAAAGACCTAAAAGACATATGAATGATATATTCTTCTTTACATTTCTGTTAATAATAAGTTGCTTATATCATTTGAAATTCTCATTCTTGTCCATGTACCATGAAATGCTTCAATTTAGTCCTTTTTAGATTAGCATTTATTTCTCAATTTTCTGGTCACTTTTTCCATTACTTCATAAATGATTTCACAACACAAATGCTGAATAAGCAAATGCACCTGGCCTCTACCTGAACTACAAAAAATATTCATGAATTATTTTATATTCTGTGTTAAATATAAATCTCTAAATGCAATTTTCATCTTTCAACCAAGACGTAGAAGGATAAAGTTGGTAATTTATAACTCGTTCTACTACAGAAGAATATTATAGTTTTCTAAGCTATGTAAAATGTTAGAGGTGGTCCCCAGGTGCTAACATCACAGTGATTTATAATATAATGTTGGTTCCTTGCCTTTTATTGCAGGGGGTTAAATAAGAAGAGAATGATTTTGCTACTATTATATTTAATCGAGGTTTTTAAAAAGTGAAAGACAGCTGTCAGTTGCTACTTGGTGCAATGCATAATGACATAATGAATGAAACCATTATTATTTTTAGGTACTCAATTCAAAGAATTTTTCCTTCTGTGAGATGCAGAACTTCGACTATACGATCACATTTTGTAATGGATACACTTTCTAAAAGCAAGGCAATAAAAGCTTAGGAAATCAAATACATATTTTTCCTCACAATGATGAAGTGAAGGTCATGGTGATGAGTGATCATTTACTAGTCGTTATGATTATGGCCATCTAGACTGGAATTCTCTCTAATCATAGTTTTGGTTTTCTCCTGAAATCTATCCCTACGGATTAAAGAGCCTGTCTACCAGTCACTTAATGTATAATGTTTTGAACCTCATAAGAGTAAAATACTAACTAGTCTCTAGACATGCTTGAAGATTATATTACACAAAAACATACAGAACACTGCACATAGCTTTTGGCCACAGTCTAGTAAATCCTCCATATGATTCACAAACTGTTGAGACAATTCCTTGTTTTCCTGGATAGATGAATATCATGTAGCCATTTTTAACTCTGCAGTGTCAGTCAATGTATTTTAAACTATTCCCAGAGGAACCACTGGCAGTATGATATTCTTAGATTTTAGTTTGGTTATATGACTGAAGACTTTAAAGGTAAAATTCTACTAAAGAGTAAGTTTTCCAGAAATGAATTAGCACTATGCCAGTGTTTATTTTTACTGAGTCTCTACATATTATGCTTCAGGTTTTTTGCCAAAGCAGAGTGTACTTTATAACTTCCAGATATACTTTTGATTAGTCTTATTCATATAAGTTGTTTTTTATTTAAAATCGGATAAATGTTTTAGGCACATAAATGAATACATATTAAAGATCATGTGTTTTTTTCCCACTATTTGGAATAAAGTTGTCCCACTTGGAGCTTCGCTTAATGTTTAGGATCATCTTATTACCGATCTCAACAAGAGGCACAAATTGAGTGCAGGAGTTTACACTTCCAGCAGCAAGTTATGAGAATTCCATTTGCTTCATATCATTGGTAGCACTTGTTACAGTGTGTAGATATAAAACAGCCAATTATTTTACCAGTAAAACTGGTTTATTTGGGAATGTCAGAGAATTGCAATTTGGGGCATACAATCCATAGTGAACCACAGGCAAGTCCAGAGAACAAAGGAGATGAAAGTTTCTTTTATAGAGGAGAAGGCGGAGTTGGGAAGGCTGTTATAAATAAAGAGTCCATTGGAGTCCTGGGAATTGGAAGTTGTAGTGGCTTTTCATTGGCTGAGTTAAGACAGTCTTCCATGAGCAAGGTTATTGCAAGGAGAATTTCTTCCTTCCTTCTGCTGGGGTAGTAGAGTAGTTACCCAGGTATGTCTCTCCCTATTGGACCTGCAACTGACTACTAGTGGTAGTGTGAGAGAGCTCCTCCTTCTGGCCTCCCAACTTTTTAAATGATGGTTCTGTTTATTAATTTTCGCAAGTGTTTCTAACTTAATCCAGGTTGGTGAATTTGTTTTGTCACTTCTGGGTTATAATTTGCATTTTGTAAATGATTAATGATGTTGAGCAACATTTTATATTGTTTTTGGTCTTAATTTGTATCCTCCACTGTCATTTCTTTTGTTTGTTTTTTTCTTAGTGATTTACAAGTATTTGATGCAAGTTTTCTTTGAAACAGGATATATACAGTGAAAATATCTTCTTGTAGTCTGTGACTTCCATTTTCACTCTCTTAATGGTGTCTTTAATAGATAGACATTTATAGATTTTGTGCTAATTTATTAATGTATGTTTTATTGTTTGCACTTACTGTGTCATGTTGAAGAAATACCTGCATATATATGGAGCTATTTTCCTGTATTTTTCAGGAAGCTCCATATTTTACCTTTCACATTTAGGTCTATGAACTAATGGAAAAGTTTTCTTTGTATGGTGTTAGGTAATGGTCAAAATGGACTTTTTCTCCATATGTATATACCATTGATCCAGTATTATTTGTCAAAAAGACCATCATTTCTCAAATACATTGCACTTACATCTATTTTGAGGTCAGGTGGCCATAAATATGGGGGTTTTTTCTTGGTTCCCCATATTGTACAAATAGTCTGTCTACCCTTGAATGAATTCCATACTGTTTTAATTGCTGTAACTTTATGACAATTATTAATGTTTTGAAGTGCAGGTTCTTCGGTGTTCTTCATTGTCTTCAGAATTTTCTAAGCCTTTAAAATTTCCTATTTTCTTATAAATTCTAGAATCATTTGTCATCCTCACCACCTCATTCCCACACACACAGGAAAAACAAAACCAACTGCTTGGTATTTTGATGGATATTGCATTGAATCTAAAGATCAGTTTGAAAAGCTTTAGCACTTTAATAATTTTAAACTACCCAAATGCTAGTTAGAGCTTCCTTAATTTCCTTTTTTTTTTAAACATCTTTATTGGAGTATAATTGCTTTACAATGGTATGTTAGTTTCTGCTGTATAACAAAGTGAATCAGCTATACGTATACATATATCCCCATATCCCCTCCCTCTTGCGTCTCCCTCCCACCCTCCCTATCCCACCCCTCTATGTGGTCACAAAGCACCGCTTAATTTCTTTACTGGCACATATTTTATTATATACATTCATATATTTGATCTTTTTATGATGACTTTGCAAGTGATGTTTTTTAACTCTTGTTTCTTGAAGTATAATTTGTAGACAGAAAAACTCACCCTTTTTATGTATACACCTTGATGAGTGTAGGCAACTATATACAGTTGTGTAATAACTACCCAAATCCAAGATATAGAATATTTCCATCACACCAAAAACTTTCTTTGTATCATTTTATGGTTAATCCCATTCTTTATGCCCAGTGCCTGATAACCACTGACCTGACTTCTGTCTCTATAGTTTAGTTTTTCTCAGAATGTTGTATAAGTGAACTCATACAGTGTGAAGTCTTTTGTGTCTGGTTTCTGAGCATGATGCTTGTATCTGAAATCTGTTCCTTTTCCTTGCTGAATAGTATTTTACTGTATGAAAATACAGCAATTTATATATCCATTCACCAGTTAATGAATGTTTGAGTTGCTGTAGTTTTTAGCTATTATGTATGAAGCTTCTATAAACATTCGTATGGACATATGCTTTCTTTTTCTTGTTATAACTAGGACGTATGGTAAGTATAGGTTTAACTTCATAAGAAACTTCCAAGATGTTTTTCTGGAGTGGTTGTACCATTTTGCATTGCCATCAGTATGTATTAGTTGAGTGCTTCAGTTGCTCTGCTTCTTTGACAGCATTTTATAGTCTTTTGATATTGGTGGTGGTGTTTTGAATTTTTAACCATTTGTATAAATGTGTAGTGTATCTGGCTATGATTTTAATTTGCTTTACCCAAAGACTAATGATTTTGAACACCTTTGCTTGTGTTTATTTGCCATCCATATGTCTTTTTTATAAAATTTTTGTACAGATCTCTTGACCCCTCCTTTTTTATTGGGTTGTTTTTCTCCTTATTTTGACAGTGTAAAAGTTCTTTACATACATAGTTCACAGCTTGGTTTACAGAGTGCAGGGTGGATTTTACCCTTCACACACCCCATTAACTAGGTGCAACTGTGCAGTGACCAGCTTGCAAAATGTATGCAGCAGCCAATGGATGTTTTTAGAAAGATAACCCTAACAAGTTTATGAGACTGTAAAGTAATATCCTCTTTACTCTACTTTGCTCTGAAATGCATGGAGGAAGAATTTTTTGTTTTTGTTTTCATTTTAATTGCTCTTGAAGGGATGGAGTTTTACAAATGGGAGTGCAGGATTCAGTGATAGGAAAGTACACATGGTACCAGGAGTGAAGAAGGCAGAATAAGAAAGCAAATTTACAGAGATCTTTGGGTTTTCAAAGGTGATGGGTTAGTAGATTTGAGCCAATCAAACTTACAACCCTAAGGATTGTGGCATTGGGATTGTTCCTGCTTTCATCATAAAAATATTTGCATATCATTATATAAACCCAGTCTATATGAGACATGTGTTAATAATCTGCTGATAATCAAATGTTCAATTTAATGGCCTTAGTTATTTTAAATATTTATTTATTTATTTATTTATTTATTTGGCTGCACCAGGTCTTAGTTGCGGCATGCAGGATCTAGTTTCCTGACCAGGGATTGAACCTGGGCCCCCTGCATTGGGAGCGCAGACTGTTAACCACTGGACCACCAGGGAAGTCCCACCTTAGTTATTTTAAACTGAAAATATGATGCTTTAAATATATTGTGCAATTTTCACGTAAGTATAAAATTACTTCAAAGTTATGTCCTCTTAATATTAATTATATAAATATATTTCATAAAATCTTTTAAGTTATTACTACAATTTAGCTCAGAAGAAATTTTAAAGTAAATTTTTGTTGCTCATTTTCTTTAACTTTATAACTAAGCCAGGTAAGATTTTTTTGCATGTGCAACCTAACTTGGGGTACTTGCTAAAATGTCTTTTTTTCCTTAAGACTCATTAGCTATTTCAGAAAAATAAAACTTGGAAGAGCATCTTATAGAAGTATTAAAATAATAATGTGTGAGTTATTGAGTTTATATCAAGCTAACAACAAATTGTATTTTTTTATTTCCGTAGGACCTCAGATACTATATGCTGTATTTAATAACATAATATGAAAGCTAAAGATAAAATATTTCTTTAAATATAAGGAGGTACTCATATATTCCGGCTAATCTTTTAATCCCACCCTTGTTACCCTTCTGACCTGGTGTTAATAAATATACTGAATTTCAATTAAACTTGAATATCAGATAATCACACTTTTAAAAAAATGTGTATCTATGCAATGTTTGGGACATAAAAGTAATATAAGGTTTACTCTAAGCTCAGCTCAACTCCAGACACTGGGCTACAGGCTGTTCTTAAGTATCACATGCACATTTACCTGAAGGCCTTATCACTGTCTATTTCTTATGCATTGAATATTCTTTACCAGAATCCCTTCTTGAATCCTCTTACTTTCTTCCAGTCTCTGCTCCATCATCTTCTGTGTGTGAGCTCTGTTCTGACCATACTATTTAAAATTGCAATCCCACCCTTTACCCTGTTCTACTTTTTCCATTTTTCCATGGTACTTATCAAAAATCTTTATATATGTGTAATTATTTATTTTACTTTTGTTTATTGACTACCTCTCCTTGCTGGACTATAAGACCCATAGAGGTAGGGATTTATCTGCTTCATCCATGTCTATATCCCAAGCACTTAGAACAGTGCCTGGTGTATAGTATATACTCATAAGTATTTATTCAATGAGTCAATGAAGGAATGGATGGATGCACAAATAGTGATATAAACATTTAGATAGAAAAATGTCTGCTTTTTGGTGGGAGATACATGGATTTGCGCAATGCATAGGAAAATTAATGTTACTAAGCTATTAAAATCAGATGGAGAATATTTCCACGTGCATTTACTTAAGAGTGTCATTCCAATATTTTTATTATTGAGCTTGGATGGTAACTCAGCTTATTTTTCCACAGCTGCTTTTTTGAATTAGTGCAAAACTATAAAGACAAAGCATATTTCCCATTTTAGTGACTACTCATACAAGCATAAACTTTATAATGACTTGGGCATATTCTCTAAAATATGTGTTATTGAATTGCTGTTGACTATTTTATATGGTGCTCTCTCAAACACCAATACCAGACCACCTATTAAGCAATTTACAAATATGCCATTTTGCCTTTATGCATCATCTTACCTCCATTTTATTGAAGCTGTAAGGCTTTTGAGAATCTTCACTACATTTCATAGAGTCTTTCGCATATGAGAAATACATACATAAGTACTAGTGTTAGGAATGTGTTTGCTGCTTCTAATAAAATGGCATTAAAAACCTTATGACAATTTTAAATCATATAAGTAAACATGTTCTCTTTTGCACTGGTTGCAAAAAAAACCCACAGACAAATTTATGCCATATTGTGGCTATCGGACTCAACCTCTCTGATCCTGACTTTACAATTCTATTTTTAATATTCTTATCTTCTCTTGATTTTTCATTTATTTTTAAAATTCAGCAGATGTAAATGCATGCTTTTAAGCTATTTTAAGTGCTTTCTGGAAAAAAGAAGGATGTGACTAAACAAACAAATGAAATAAACAGAATATCGTTTCATCTAACATTTTTTCCAGGAGCTACATGCACAGTTGATTGTGTGCAAAATGTCATCACAGGCAGGCCTATTCTGACCCCACTTACTCCCCTATGTTGCTCCACAGCTTCACTCAGGAACTTGTGTAAACCCATGGTATGTAACAATTACCGTAAATCAGGCTGTGTTATTCTAAAAATGGTTAGAAAGTTTGAGAAATCCACAAGTGTGGCTACCAGGTACATAATTTATATAATTTCAAACCTATTGCTGGCTACGTAGCTGCCATTCCAACACAGTAGTTGGGTTAAAGTGACTATTGGTGAGTTTAGTGAAAATTCAAATTATTTAATATTTAATCACATAAAATAATATTAAGAAATGGTATCAAGAGTGATACAAATTGATAATTTTCCAGGAATAAAAGGAATTAATTAGTTTAAAATTTTTAAAATGCAGAGTATATTTTTTTAAACTAGGAAGCACAAATAGAGAAGTAAAAGTATGAATATACTACTGTTATGATAGAATAAAATATACCCACACTGTGCTTAATGGAATTTAATTTTACCTTTGATATCTGTGAAATAAGAAAGATAATGTGCTTTCTTATTCTCTGTAATCTTCATCCTCGTGAAATAAGAAAGATAATGTGCTTTCTTATTCTCTGTAATCTTCATCCTCTGTGATAAACATATCACTGGGTGAAATTCAGGGTTCATTAAATTCCTTCTGCCTTTGGGTCTAGAAAGATCAATCAGTGATGTGCATGCACCTGTAGTTGTGTGTGTGTGTGCGTGTGTGTGTCTGTGTGATAGAGAGAGAGGGTGAGAGACAGAGTTGTTTGCATTATTTGTCAGAATTTACTCTGCTAATTGGCTCTAAAATAGAATTTTAAAAATCTTTTTATGGCCTCTACACCAAAACTATGTTATTTTTCAGATCTGTATACTTTGCCTTGATCGTTACTGTGGATGTTTCCTAAAATCTCAACAAAAACCACCACCCATTTTGAAAGGAAGCTTCCCTTGAGTGGATTTCAGTCCTTCAGGCAGCCACATCTGCATATTTCTGTCCAGCAGCAGCCATCCCCTTCGAGGAAGATAGAAACATCAAAGAACCCCAAAGCCCCGAGATAATAGGGAGAAAGGTGATGATTAGGTCTCTGAATAGCACTAACTCCCTTCCCTAACAAAACTCCACTTTTGTTAGGGAAGACTCAAGAGTCTTACCCAACTGGAAAATTATACCTACTTAAGGAAGAAAAAAAAGATAGTGATTTCTGAGTTTACCAGTGTGGTCTTTTTTAAATCTCAGAATTCTTTTTAATATTTTGTCTTATATGTAAAAGGAAAAAACTCTAGAATAAAAGCAAATGGAAATAGCTCCAATATTCTACTTAGTCTTGTTGTTCATAAATAGGAAAAACTGTAGCATTACGTTCAAAAATGATGGTGGACCGATTCTAATTTGGTATGTTGTGATATATTTTATTAATTTATATTTATAATTAACTATTAAAGTTTCCTCCCAAACTGAAAGTTATTATATGATTGTACTTTTTTCAAATTATTTTCTAATTGTTTGCTTTGTTGATATTTTGCTTCCCAATGTAAATTTTTCTTTCTGATTTTCAACTGTTGTATATTATTAAAGTCTGAATGAAATTCTTGACTATTTTATGGTTCTAAGTGATTGATACAAGTAAGTACAGAAATTATAATTGCTGGTGATGTACATATTAAAATAGAATAGAATTTTAAACTGACTTAGATTGTTTGATGCATGTGAAAATCACTACGTAATGAATGAAAATGTTTATCAATTGGACAACGTACTTCGTTACCACAGCACCATTCTTCAACATATCACATGGGAAACCTTGCACAAATCGCCATCTCTCACCAACTCCTGTCCTCAGTCAACTTCCTGCCTCTCCCTTTCCCCGTTGGTTTTTTCCTTCAGAGGCAAATGGTTAACACCTTGACTCTGGAGTCTTTCTGACTTGAGTTTGAAGTCAAGTGTTGCCACTTTCCAGCTATGTACCATTTGATAAAATTTTTAACTTCCTTAAGCTGTATTTTTCTCACATAAGTAAGATAAGAATGACAGCCTCCTCATTGCTATGAAGATTAAGTTAGGTATTTGAGACACATACTGTAGCAATGGTCCCTAATATGTGGTCAACAAATCAGCTAGTCGTCCAGTTAATCAAGGAATGTTACATTTCCCTCCTCATTATTTCTTGAATCTGATGCTTTGTCTCCATCTCTATTAAACCATAATACTTCAGACCCTTACTAGCTCTCCTATATTACTCTACTAGTCTGCAGACTAGTCTCCTTTTCTCTATCCTTAAGTTTTCCAAAGCATCTTTCCAAAACAAATATATGATTTTATCACCTTCCTATTTTGCATGATTCTCTACTTTCTACAACATCCTCTTCACCTGCCTTCAAGATATTTATATTTACTTATAAATTATATACATAAACTACTATGTTGCAGAAATTATAAAATATATACCAACAGAAAATAAGGTGAGATAAATATAATTAGAAAACAATATTTTTCTTCAGACATTCTAATGAATTATCTTGCACAGACTCTTTGGGGGACACACTCACACTTAGAGACTCCTGGAAGCTTACTAATGATTCAAAGATTCTAAGCAAGCATTTATATGTTTGTCTTTCAGCACCTTTCCCTATACTTTATGCTCCAGCAACATAGAATAATTCAGTTACACACACTCTG
Source organism: Eubalaena glacialis (assembly GCF_028564815.1). Classification (NCBI taxonomy): domain Eukaryota; kingdom Metazoa; phylum Chordata; class Mammalia; order Artiodactyla; family Balaenidae; genus Eubalaena; species Eubalaena glacialis. Next base: position 104,238,761 of record NC_083718.1, read on the forward strand.
CTGTTTCTAGTTTGGGTGACTTTCCTGTGTACTCTTCTGGAACACCCTCTCTGAACTACAGGAGAGATCTGCATTCATCCTTCAATAACCTTCTCTTACTCCTGCCACATGCAGATTTTATTATTCCTTCTTCAATATTTCTTTTTAATACTATGCATAGTCTTGGGTTGTAATTTTTTCAACTCAAGAATTAATTATTGGGACTTCCCTAGTGGCTCAGTGGCTAAGAATCTGCCTGTCAATGCAGGGGACACAGGTTCGAGCCCTGGTCCGGGAAGATCCCACATGCCGCGGAGCAACTAAGCTCATGTGCCACAGCTACTGAGCCTGCGCTCTAGAGCCCACAAGCCACAACTGCTGAAGCCCACGTGCCACAACTACTGAAGCCTGGGCGCCTAGAACCGGTACTCCGCAACAAGAGAAGCCACCGCAATAAGAAGCCCGTGCACCGCAGCAAAGAGTAGCCCCCGCTCAATGCAATTAGAGAAAGCCCACGTGCAGCAACAAAGACCCAATGCAGCCATAAATAAATAAATAAATAAATATTTAAAAAGAATTAATTATTTTTTAATTATTTGGTTACTTCTTTGGTTAACCTTTTAGATTGACTTTCTTAAAGGCAAGAACTGTTGTTTTTCTCCTTTGTATTCCCTGATAATAAAAATTTAATACATATTTATTGACTTAAATCATTCAACATATATTTGTTGAGATAAATTGAACAATGTGTAAAATTTCTTGACATTCTTTGTATGCTATATACTAGGCTATATGTTCAACTCCTACTCACATTTTGATTCTCAGATCAAGTATTGCCTCTGTAATATCTTCCTTGATTTTTCAAGGCAGAATTGATTTTCCTTTCTTTGAATTGTTCCTTTACCTCGTACTTCTGTATATTAATAGTTAACTCCTTAGATTGAAATTTCTTTTTAGAAGTCTGATTTTCCCCCAAGAAAACTTGACTTTATTCAGGACAAAAGCAACATATCTAGATTCAGTTTGTTACAATAATTGTTTCTTGATTGAATCAATAAACAGCCAAAGGAATGAATGAGACAGTTATTAAATGATAACTGAATAATTCAACATTCACTATTTTAAATGGTCTTTATCTATTCTAAATCTTGAGTGTTTGAAATGTTCTACAGAATATACTGAGAGAAAAAGAATATTTTGTCCCTCCATCTGGAATCAGGAGGACTCACATTTTTCAACCCTGATATTATAATATCCGAACATACCAAACTTTCAATATGTATTTTAGTCATATATGGACAGAACTCAGAATTATGTATTTAAGCTGAAAAATTGGTCTAAAATAATAAATAAAATTATGCAATTTTTTTCTAACTGTCCTTATGTTGACTTCAAATAAAATCATTATAATCATTATCATTGTCATCCTGAGTATTATTACTAATATAATATTATTATTCATTTAATCTCAATATGTTTGTTGTGAATGCATGCAACCTATTGCTCATTATACTTTAAAAGCATATGCAGGGCTTCCCTGGTGGCGCAGTGGTTGAGAATCCGCCTGCCAATGCAGGGGACACGGCTTCGAGCCCTGGTCTGGGAGGATCCCACATGCCGCGGAGCAACTAGGCCCGTGAGCCACAATTACTGAGCCTGCGCGTCTGGGGCCTGTGCTCCGCAACGGGAGAGGCCGCGACAGTGAGAGGCCCGCGCACCGCGATGAAGAGTGGCCCCCGCTTGCCGCAACTAGAGAAAGCCCTCACACAGAAACGAAGACCCAACACAGCCAAAACTAAATTAAAAAAAAAAAAAAAAAAAAAGCATATGCAAAGACACAATTAATCTATTACCAAAGAAGAGATATACTACAAGATAATACTTTTGCTCTTTTTTTCTTTTTCTTGAGTAGCTATAAAAATGGGCACAGTGGCTAAATGCTATGTTTTGTTTTTTTTTTCTTTTTTTTTTAAAATTATTTATTTATTTATTTATTTATGGCTGTGTTGGGTCTTTGTTTCTGTGCGAGGGCTTTTCTCTAGTTGCGGCTAGTGGGGGCCACTCTTCATCGCGGTGCGCGGGCCTCTCACTATCGCGGCCTCTCTTGTTGCGGAGCACAGGCTCCAGACGCGCAGGCTCAGCAGTTGTGGCTCACGGGCCTAATTGCTCCGCGGCACGCGGGATCCTCCCAGACCAGGGCCCGAACCTGTGTCCCCTGCATTGGCAGGCAGATTCTCAACCACTGCGCCACCAGGGAAGCTCCAATGCTATGTTTCTTAATGTGCTGTTGGCCATGTCTCATATAATATTATTTTTCCTGGTGGGCTCTTTAAACTTAATTAAAATGTGCAGTTTTTGTACAATTTAGAAGATAAATCTGACATGCTATAATTCAAATGTAAGTACTCTCCTGGTGGCCATCAATAACTGGTGAAGAAGAAAGGTCTTTTTTTTTCAAACTGCACCTAGCGAAAGACTGTTATGCAATAAAAACCCATGTTTTACTAAATTCAGCTGCCTCTTGATTTTATCCTCAGCATATAAGTAATCATAACTGATATTCTAATATCAGAGTATTAGCTTATATATTATGCTATTGTCTTAGGATGCATTAAGTTTTAATCCAATTTTTTTCTGAACATTGTGTAATTAATCACATCACAGATTAATAAATCATTAATGAGTGATTTCAAAATAGCATGATTGACTTAATAGGTGGACAACTTTGGGCAAGTTACTGAACTTCTCAACTTGGCTTATCTGTATAAGGGGATAATAAGGAAACCTTTCTCATAGATTGTTGTGAGAATTCAATGATGGATTGATAAACAAAGGACATATTTATTCATTGCTACATATTGGCAACATTGGACTCAATTCACCGTGTCTTGCATTAACTAGATAGTAGAAGAGAATGTAATTTTAAGTTGCTTACCTCAGATAAAGATTTCACTGTATTTGCCCACTGTCGATCAGTCACAGAACTTGAATCCCAGACTCTGATTAATAGCTTTTGAAGACTGTAATTAACATAGGTAATACTTTGATGCATGGGTCTACATTTATTTTCCTCTAGATTCGTTTATTGTTAAATGCTTGAAGGTATTGGCCTCCCAGGGCTTCATTATCTAGGGTGTCATGTGAGATTTGCTAAGTAGAGTCTTCCTTCTTCAGGGAGGAAGATCAGAGAGGCCCAAGAAGAAAGGCATGATGTTCAGGCTTTTAGTTTCTATAGCAGGAAGGAGCAGAAGTTGAAACAGAAGGCAGGAAGGAAGAGGGAAAAAATAGTGACTGAGTACTGGAGCAGAAAGTTTGACTGGCTATGGATTGCAGCCAAATTTTGTAGATAACTTGCACATTTTTCTTGAAAACCAGTAAAAAACAATCATTGATTTTATAGATATGGACCGTGAATATGGCTAGGGGAATTTGGTAATTTGACTACCATGCAAAACATAGTCCCATGTCTCTGATGTCAGAGGGAGGGTATACAACCCCATTTAATCTCTTAATGCGGGACAAGTCACTCCTCAAAGGAGTGCTGTTGCCAAAGTAATCAGGAAGGATGGTTGGCAGGAAGGATGCCACTCTGTGATTTATTTTCCCTCTACTAAGTCTATACTATGCATACATAAGCACCCATTCATTTTATCTGTTATCAATGAAGTAGTGCTATGATCTGAATGTTTGTGTACCTCCAAAATTCATACCTTAAAATCCTAACACTCAAAGGTGATAGTATTAGTAGATGAGGCCTTTGGGCAGTGCTTAAATCTTGAAGATGGAACCCTCATGTATAGCATTAGTGTTTTATAAAAGAAGATCCAGAGAAATTCCTAGCCCCTTCCACCATGTGAGGATACAGGGAGAACTCTGTGACCCCAAATAGACCTCACTGATCATGCTTGCTCCCTGACCTTGGATTTCCACCCTCCAGAACTGTGAGAAATAAATTTGTTTCTGCTAAGCTACCTAGTCTGGTATTTTGTTATAGCATCCCAAAAGGACTAAAGCAGATAATTTCTCATTAAAGCCTCCTGAAGATTAATCCCTCCACTGGTAGGCTTAATTTCATCTTCTCCTACCTTTCCAAGAAAGAACAAAGAACTGTATCAAAAGTGCTGAGAACTTTGGGAAAATAGATGATAAAAAGTGCCTGTCTGTGAAATCATGTTTTCCTGGTTTTCATCATGATTCTTAGATTGTTCCTTAAAATCCTTTATTGTTTCTTTCTTATCCAAGATGTACTTATGAGACTTTCTCTGCATTCAGTTCAGAGTCTCGTAACTGTACATCATCAACTTACCAACTCCGGCAATTCTCCATATGTCGGCACACTGACCTCTCCTTAAGGGTCAAGCCTGTGTATTCTACCACCTACTGAATAATTCTGTACTGATTATTTTCCATGTATCTTAAATTGTGTCAAAATGTGATTAATCTTCAACAAACTCCCGACTCTAAACTGCTTTTCCTTCTTTGTTTCCAAGTACTGTAATTGGCAAAAACACACACTCACTTTCTCAAGCTAGGAATCTGAGAGTCATTTTTCAACATTTTTCTCTCTTTCCTAACTAATCCATCACAAATGTCAGTAACTCCACCAGAATCTTTATTCCATCCATTTCTCTCCAACACTACTGCCACTAAGTTCTTACATGCTGCCATCATCTTATATGTGCTCAACTCTGCACTTTTGAATTGGTCTCCTGGCTTTTACTTTTGCTTCCATCCAATTTGTTCTTCACCTAGTAGCAACAATGAATCTAAAACATAAATTGGAACATGACACTTTTCTGTTTAAAATCTCTAAATGGATTCTTATTATATTTAGGAGAAGAATGGAATCTAAAATTTTACATGGCTATCAAGATTTTCAGACTGACACTACCTGTTTCCCAGCTTCAGTGAATGCCCCTATATACTCCCACTCAATAGTGTTCATCTTTATCTCATCACTCTCAAGGGCATTTTCTGGAGCCCTAATGAAAAATGAGATCCACTGTCATTTCCTCTACCAATACTTGCTACTTTTGTGTGTAATATATTTAGTTTCTACTAGACTGACATTTTCTTAAAGGTAGCACTTGGTTTGGTCCTAAATTGCAACTTGGCACATAATGGACATTAATAAGTATTTATTAAATACATATTTAAATAAAACTGAAATTTCAAAGGCAAGACTACACAACACTGTTCAACCCCTAATACCATAGTTTTCTTTATCTTGAAAATTTTGATATTTCTCCCTGATTCTAGTAGTCCTCTTATCTGTGTCTTCTTAGTGAATTCTCCCTCTGATGCTTCATTCTTGAATTACAGGACATTTCAATAACTATATTCACATGATACTTAGTTTCTGAGTTTGAGATTTATCTGTATTTGCTTTAAGCAACACACTCTATATATTGCAACAGACCTTTATCAGCTAATTTCTACAGAGATTTGTTACCTCTTATTTATTCTGTGAAATGCTTTCTATGAGTTTACTTACTATTGGCATCTCTCTAATCATAATTTGTTTTGACCAATGCAGGATACTATGGAAATGAATGAATTTGTAAGTCTTTATGGATTGGTGTCTAATCTCAAAATTATTTTCTCCACCATGGAGTAAAATATGGATACCACACAATATCCCTAAATTAAAACAGATTTAGGCTTCAATATGTCTTTGGTCTAAAATTGATATACTAGAGGATATATAAACTGATGAAATCTGGCATAAACCTGGCGTTGAAGGTCCAACAGTTACTTCTCTAGGTAGATTTGTCCTCTGATAAATTTCCAAACATTTACTCTTCATGTTATTTCAACATTTTACCTTTATACCCTAATCTGTTTCTACTACCATGAAAGTAAATGTTTATTGATTTTTTTAAATTCATGCTTACCATTATCACAATTACAAATTCTAAAGGAATTGTATTTTAAAATTATGTAAATGGTTTTTTATCATAAAATATTTTATAACTGTACAATATAAACAGAATTTTTCACAAATAAGGACCAATGATTATGTATTCTTCAATTCCTAGCACCTGGCTTAGTGCCTGTCATAAAGGAGGTGTTCGATAAATGTTGAATATGTGAACAAGCCAATTTCAAACAGTTATACAGAGAAATTTCCTTATTTCTACAGTTACTTTTAGTTTCAAGTACATTTTTGACAATGAAAATTGTCTTACTTTGCTGTCTTGTGGAGTGTAACCCACTCCTAGTCATCACTCATGTATTGTTTCTCATGTATAATTTCTAAGACATCCATTGTAATATCAAATTGCTCAAGAAAAATAACTTCAGTTTAGTTTTCCCAAAGTAAATGCATTTGGCAAATTATTTCCCTTTTTTTTCATTTCAGCTATGTATCCAAAGTGCATCTAGTCCAAACTAGTATTTTGGACTCATAGGTTGAATAAAATCCATGTTTTTTTTATACTTTATGTTTATACTGACAAGCTCTCTTTGGAACTTGGCATACATTAAAAAATATATTTCCCAAGTTAACAATTTTGTTAAAAAATGTTTAATTTTGCCACTTAGAAAACTTTTGGTGGTGTAAGGGCTCTTGAATGCCTGACAGCTGTGTTAAAATATGTGGTTTATATTAAAATGGAAATCTGCCTGTATATACATTATAACGTTGCTCACCCTACGTCATAACTATAAGCTCTGCTGAAAGAAGCACTTCTTTTCACTTCCTGTTCTTCCTTCCCTATGGAGAGAACTCAATTAATGTAACATGATTGGCCTTTCTCTTCCCTTTATCTCTCTCTGCTTTAGGCTAAATTGAATGCCTTATTCAATAGTTGAATTTGAAGAGAATGGGGGAGAAGTTGGCCTCTGTTCCATTCCCTTTTCCCTTGAGAGCAAATGTGTTCATTTATTCCAGAGAGGAGGAAATTACAGAGAAATGAGCCTAAACATGTGTGTCCAATTTCCCTTCATGTCATTGGCTGGCTCCTAACTTATGTGTCAGGACAAGATTCCAATAAATCCAACAGACCACAGAGCTGGGAGGCTAAAAGAGCTGAGTATCCACTTTCAGAAACTTTTTGGATTGGGGAGACAGAAGTGAGAGTTCAGACCCAGCCAAGCTTGATGAACTTTAGTAAATACACTGGACTTAAAGTTGACATCTCATAATGGTTATGCACTCACCTAAAGAGTGGTGACTGGACCTTCGGAAAAAAAACTACACAAACTTGAAATGGACCAGTCCTATCATAGCCTGAAACCAAGCCTCCTCAGAAAAATGTGATCTGCCAGCATCCCATTTGAGTGCCAGCATTAAAATTAAACCTTTCAGAAGGGTTTATCCCTTCTGCCTTCATTGATCCACACTTTCTGAAACCAATAGAAATTTACAAAGCTGGTTAAAAATGTGAATAAATAACCAAAAAAAAACAAGATAAAACAATTGAAACTTGAAACAGAAGTGAGAGAAAAGTAAAATGATTTGAGGTATTAAGGTGGTAAAATTAACAGAGCGTCTGGTGCTTGTGAAGATATAAGGGAGTAGTTGATTTAGAAGCCAGATTGCAGGCTTGGAAGAAAAAAGAAACAGCAGTTTTGGTTAGAAAGGAAATAAAATAATTTCAGACACAAAGTTAGAGATATTTGCAAGGCATCAGGGTAAATATGTTTCAGAGACACTATGAGTCTGAAGTTTAGGGATACATTCTACCATGGGGTATAGGTATCCCCTGCTTTTTGAAAGTTAGCTTTATTCCACTTGACTTTCATGAAAGACCTACATTAGTTCCTGATTTCGTTAACCAAAATAAATCTAAAAAGGATTTATGAAAAAAAGGCAAAAAGCAAAAATAGCATTCAGCATTCATTTTGCAGCGAGCAGTTATAAGCAATGCATCAGGCCACCATAGCTTTGAACTGTTTCTGTGAGCATCTGTGCTTTATTTCTATTTATTTTGTGCATCCTTTAGCGAGAGTTGTCCTAAGGTAATTGCTTCTTCACTTTATGCTTTTTTGACTTATGCAAGATTTCTTAGGCACACTCTACTTTCAGATAGAGGGGGAAACCAGGGCATGAAACCTGTGTAGAGCTGTGGAATAATCAACATATAAATAGTAATGAAAATTATGTGACTGGATAAGGATGCCAAGATACAAATTATTGAGTGGTGGGGGCTTTGGGGAGGAGACTTGCAATAGTGTGGCAAGGGCAGAGAAGGAAGAATTAGAAAAGGAAACACAGGACATAGTGGCAGAGGGACAAAGAGGAGTAATGCCATCACAAAATCTACATTATTGCACAAACACAGAAAGCTTGATCAGATGTACTCCAGTCCATCCCAGGCCATTAATTATATAACCCTATAGTAATGCATAGTCACGTAGACTTATTTATTCACATCTCCATAGTTTCATTTCTGAATTCAATTCAGAATTTAAAGAGGATGTATTATTTTTAAAACAAGACTTCCTGAAGCTTGGGTAAGAATCTTTTTATCTGTCCTAAATAATACTTGGAAAAAAACTTAAATCATCCAAAGATATTTTCACCTAGCATTTAAAGTCTATTATTTGAAAACAAACTCATAGGGTGAATGACCTACAGGAATCATTTGCTTGAGGTGTGATTTTTTTTTCTTGTCACATAATTTTGAAATTTCTTTTCCCATATACTAGAGAGCTTTAAAGACATGTCAGGAGTTTTTGTGTATATAAGTCATTTAAGAGGAAGAATTTAAATGTATCCAAGTTTTATTTCTACCACAGTTAACTATTAAGCAACTCATTTGGATATACAAACAAGAATTCCTAAAGTGAGTTGATATTGCACGGTGAACTTTATACTCAGCTTGTTTCTATTTTGCAAATGCTTCATGGAAGTGTTTTCATGACATATTTTCCTCTCAAAATCGAGCTATAATGGTAAAAATGCTAGATTTGGAGTTAAGAAACCTGGAATCAAATTTGCACTATTTGACACATTAGTGTCACTCTGTCACTATCTATATTATCATAGACAAACTAATTTCAGTGGTGAGCTCTCTAAAATGTGTGTAATACAATGATGTATATATTTTATAGACCATATCCTTTGGAAAATGAGTATACTTGTTTCAAGAACTATAGTGAATTGAGCATGTTATATTGTTAAAATATGTGTTATATTGTTTAAATATGCATAGAGAGGAACACCTTCTCAAGCCATGTAATATTAATGGGAGGAAAGTTCATATATTCTGTTGGTTGATAGTTTTAGGCATTTCAAACGGAGAATTGTGTCCATTATTCATAAAATTAATGCAAAATTTAGACTTGCCACAATTCTAGAGATGTTTTCATTCCGAACTCTGCATGTTGTATCATGATCTACGAAGGCATATATGGTATATTTTATTATTTTGTAAGCTTGACTTTGCCTGTTATTAAATGTATATGAATACATATTATTGTTCATAGCTTCAAATAATTTATTTTACAAGTGTACTAGTCTGCTTATGAGGATTTGGGAGTGCCAGAGATCTAAGTGCATCTTGGCCACAAGATGGAACATAAGAAGATGACTATTACTTTTAGGTATATTATGATTATGAGAAATACATGCTGCTAATTTGTCAGTTCTAATGAACAGCTTTTTGTACATTGTAAGTGTAGTTGACTTACTGAACAATAAATCTCAAGTAAATCTCATGAAAGTAAATTGTCTCTGTTGAACAAGAATGGGCTTTGCTATTTCTTAGGATTTTTGTAAGCATACCTGTTATTCTGATGAAATATAAGGCACTATACACAATTCTTTGGGGTATTAGAATCATGGAAAGAGGCAAAGTGTATGGAAAAGAATATCTCAATTATTAAAAGTACAGTAATAGGTTTTGTTCTTTGCCAAGTTTATTCCTGCTTTTAGTCATAATGATATATTCTTAGTTACAATCCTAAATGTCAATAATCATTGTATTTGCTTAAAATATTAACTTGAGAATTGAACTAGATTTCCACTTTTCTAGGCGTGAAGATTTATGTCAGTGTCAACATATTTTTAAATGTTCTCTGTATTTGTTTTTGTTTAGCTCTTTTCTGTGGAAATCCTATTTTCTTAGCATAAAAATTGTTTTATACATTAAGAAGGTATGTGACCCAGAATAAAAATTGCCTTATGAAAAGTTGGAAAACTTCACACCAAGCACATCAGTACTCATCAGGAGAATGAAAATATGGAGGAGTTTTTCACTATACAATTGATAGTCCTTGAATCTGGTTGCAATGAATCAAGTTTGGCTATTCTAATATATCGTATCAATTCTAATCTATAGTGGCAAAACATTGAAGTGAATGATATAGAAATTCTGTGAAACAAATTTTTGTAATAAGTGTAGTATTTGTCAATCTCTTCTTCTTGTCAATATCTTAAAGGATACAAAAAAATCATACAAAAATATCAGGTGATATTTGCAAATACCTAAGAAATTCGTTCAACCTAATGATTATATTTATCAATCTATGTCTTGGAAACATATCAAAGAACTGAAACCAATACTTTTGATAGATGTTGACAAAAGATGTACAGTTGATCAGGGGGCACTTCGTGGAGGGAGTATAAAATAGAAGCTTCACAATCAACCTAGAGAAGAATGGGCTCATTCACAACTGGGAAATTATTGAACTTGGCAGATTTTCATAGATAAAACAGATGAAAACTCTTAGTAAGTTTGTTGGGTAGGCAGTTCAATATCTATCAATCTATAGAGAAGAGTTACAAATATAAAACTGTAATAAAAGCAAACAAGTAAATAACAAAGGAGGAAACACTTCCCACTTATGAGGCCAGCATTACTTTAATATTAAAATCTAATATTATTAAAGGTAAAAGAAACCTCCTACATTGTTGGTGGGAATGTAAGTTGGTGCAGTCTGTATGGAGAACAGCATGGAGGTTCCTTAAAAAACTAAAAATAGAGCTACCATATGATCCTACAATCCCACTCCTGGGTATATATCCGGAGAAAACACTAATTCGCAAAGATACGTGCACCCCAATGTTCACAGCAGCACTATTTACAATAGTCAATACATAGAAATATTCTGAATGTCCATCAACAGATGAATTGATAAAGAAGATGTGAGATCTATCTATCTATCTATAGATAGATAGATACAATGGAATATTACTCAGCCATAAAAAGAATGAAATAATGCCATTTGCAGCAACATGGATGGACCTAGAGATGATCATACTAAGTGAAGTAAGTCAGACAGAGAAAAACAAATAGCATATAATATCACTTACATGTGGAATTAAAAATAATGATACAAATGAACTTAATTACAAAGCAGAAATAGACTCACAGACATAGAAAACAAACTTATGGTTACCAAAGGGGATAGCAGGGGGTAGGGGGAGAGATAAATTAGAAGTTTGGGATTAATATATACACAGCACTATATATAAAAAAGATAAACAACAAGGACCTACTGTAAAGCACAGGGAATTATATTCAGTATCTTGAATAACCTATAATGGAAAAGAATTTGAGAAAGAATATATATATACATATATATATATGACTGAATCACATTGCTGTACACCTGAAACTAACACAACCTTGTAAATTAACCATACTTCAATTTTTAAAATGGTAAAAAAAAAAAAACACTTTTTATACCGCAAAACAAAAAGTAATGGAAAGCTGCAGACCAGTAGCTCTTGTGAAAATAGACCAAAACTCTTTAACAAAATACTAGCAAGTTAATTACAGACATATATAAAAAGGGCACTACTTCATAACCATGTGCAATGTATCTGAGGAATTTGAAGTTGGTTCAATATTCAAAAACCAATTAATGTAATTCACCATGTTTACAGACAAAGGGATATCAATATGATTATTTCAATAGAAGCAGAAAAAACATTCAACAAAATTAACAACTCTTCCAGAATTTTTTTTTTTTAATTGTTAAACTAGGAATAGAAGGGAACGTCGTTGAACTGACAAAGTGAGTCTTGGCATCTGATATTATTCTTTGTGATTAAAGAAATACCGTCTTCCTAAAATCAGGAACTTTTCAAGAATGTACATGCTCAACACTTCTGTTCAACTTTTACTGAACAGGTGTAATATGGCAGTGTAATAGGGCAAAGGCATAATTTATATGACACTATTACCCTAGACATTGTAATACGACAAAAATACAATATATAGCATAGAGAATGAAAAGGAGGAAAATACATGAATTGTCTATAGGAAAACCAAAAGAACTAATCAAATGTCAATAGAACGAATATGTGAGTTTAGCTATGCTGCAGAATAAAAGGTCATTATACTAAAATCAAATGTATTGTTACATGCTAGCAATGGGTAATTAGAAAGAAGTTAAAATAGAATACCATTTACAGTCGTATCAAAAACATAAAATCTTAAAGATAAATCTAATGAAATATGTGCAATATGTGCTAAAATTATGATATTTATAAGAGAAATTAAAGACATTCTGAATAAATGGAGAGAGATTGTGTTCAAGGATTGGAAGAGAGTATTGTTAACATATCAAATCTCTTCAAATGGATCTGTACATATAATAACAACAAAAATCTCACAACTTTTTTATAGATTCAAGCTGATTCAAAAATTTATAAAGAGAAGCAAAAGATCTAGACAGCCAAAATAATTTTGGAAAAGAAGAACACATTTGGAGAATTAACATTACTGATCTCAAGGCATAATATAAAGTTAAATTAATCTAGTGGGGCATCAGTACAAGAATTAACATATAGATCAATGGAACTGCAATGGAGAGTTGATAAGTAGAACCATCCCTTGTGTACATTGTGGTACAATCTACACAATGACATATTCATACAATGAAATATTATTCAGCCATATAAAGGCACTGAAATATTGATTTATGTAATAGCATGACTATTAATGAGATTATGTTAAATTGATAAAAAGCCAGGCAGAAAGGGTCCATAATGTGTGTTTCCTTTTATATATGATTGATTGATTTCCAACTAAGTTGTGAAGGTAGTTCAATGGAAAAATAATAGTGCTTTCAACAAACGGTGCTGGAACAATTAGGTGTGTTATGCAAAACAATGAAAAACACCTCAACGCATACCTGGCACCATATGCAAACATACAAAGTAACTTGAAAGTCACCCTAAATGTAAAAATCTACAAATATAAATCTCCTTGGAGAAAACAGGAGAAAAATCTTTGTGATTCTGGGTTAGGCAAACATTTTCAGTATAAGAAACAGAATGTGTCAGAAAAGAAAAAAATGATAATTTGGATTTCATCAACATAATAAAATGTATGTTATTCAAAAGATGCTCTAAAGAAAGTTAACAAACAAGCCACAGACTGGGAAAAGATTTTTGCAAAGCATATATCTGATAAAGTTCTTGCAGCCAGAATATATAAAGAATCTTGAAACTCAATAATAAAAAGACAAAGAAGCCATAATAAAGTGGAAAAATATTTGCACAGACACTTCATCCAAGAATACATACAGAAGGCAAATATGCACATTAAAAGATATTTATCATTGTTATTAAGATAATGCACATCGAAACCACAATGGGATACCATCACAGACCTACTAGGATGGCTTAAATTAAAACAGCAAACAAAAACAAGCAACTGGAACTGGTATTTACTGCTGGTTGGAATGTAAAAGTGGTAGAGCTACTTTGGAAAACAGTTTTGCAGTTTCTTATAAGGTTAAATGTTCACTTGTACACTTGCAAATTCACCTATCCCACTCCAGGTATTTACTAAAGCGAAATGAAAACATGTATCCACATGAATACCTGTTCCTGAATATTTATAGAAGTTTTGTTTATAATAACTCAAAACTGGAAACAACTCAGATGTCTGTCAAGCAGTGAACAGATAAACTGTGGCATATGCATACAGTGGAATACTATTCAGCAATGAAAGTATTGAATTACTGATTCATGCAACAATATAGATGAATATCAATAGCATTATGCCATGTGATTGAAGCCCGACAGAAAAAGGACATACTGCTTACTGCAAAACTAACGGAAGGGAAACCAGATCAGTGGTTAACAAGGGCTAAGAGTGAGGAAAAGAAATTCACTACAAAGTAGCAGAAAGAATCTTTTTAATGTGATGGAACTGTTTTATCTTGATTGTATTACGGGTTCTTAGCTGTATACATTCGTCAAAACTTAGTTGTACATCTAAATATGATGCATTTTAAGTTATGTAAATTATTCCTTAATAACATCTGACTTAGGAAAAAATAATTATTTAAAAAAATGATTACAAAAAAGAAAATTGAGCATCTCTATATATTAATTGGAAAAAACTTTGTAAGACATGGTATAATTAGTATTTTTACTACTACACGGTCCATTCATAGCTTCATCTGTTATAGAGTTCTTGTTTTTAGTCTTCCTTTTATAACCTTTTATATGCTCCTAGGCTACAGTTATGTCTCCCAATTTGAGTTTAGGAAGGTTGACATTTAGGGAACCTTCATATTCGTCATTCTTGGATTCTGCTTTTTCCTAAGAACTATAATGCTTGTTTGTAATCACCAACACATAGACTGTGAATGGAGAACTGAGGAGAGACCTCTTGCTGCGCCTGTTGGTTATCTGATCCCTGTTCCAGTTGATTATTAGTGCCCTCTGCTGGCTCTTAGCTGTAATGTCTTTTTTTTTGTCTTTTAGTGGTGATTGGCAAGACAAGGATCCACCAGAGGTAGAGCAAGAAAGAAATATGAAAATGAGTATACAATTCTCCCCCAAATGATACCAATCTTTCTGTGATTTTACTGTGGGAGAGAACTAGCAGACAATGTTACTTCACCACTTTTTCAAGAAAAGAACTGTGTGAGCACTGGAATGGAAAAAACACAGTTGAAATTGGGTTATCCCTGACTGTAAGAAAGTCAGCTCTTAATATAACAAAATAGTTGGAGCATTGTGTATTGATGTGACAAAGTAGATATTCTCTAATAAATTTACTCACCTATCTTAAATATTTAATATTCCTCATATTCCTTTCTGCCACATCAGAATATTTCAGAAGAATTTAGTTGAAGTGAATAGGATCGAAACAAGAAAATCAAATATATTGCAAAGATAGTGTTAGTATAATTCTGTGACTGGTCTTATAAATACATAAAGTCTAGAATCCTTTATTATACATAAAGTTTAGAGTCCTTTATTATATGAGCTATTAATTAATTAATTAATTGAAATACCTGCCAAAAACCAACAATTTCCCTTAGGCTGGGTCTCTTAGCCAAGCAAATGTCATTCCCTAGGCTAGTGTCCGGTTTGAAAACATACTTCTGTACTGTCACAACCACATCTTTTTAGTTGCTTTAAGTCAGAATATAAAACACCATTCTCAAGAGCTTAATAAATTCCAACACACTTTTTTTAAGGATTTCAAATATTTCACTGACCTTTGCTAAAATAACTTAACTTTTATCCTCTACGGTGTATCTAAATGAGTTCATACCAACTTTATTATACCAATAAAAGTCTTCTCTGTCTCAATCTTTTAAAATTGAAATTATACCCTAAATAACCTTAATTTTCTTTCTCATTTTTATTAATAGAAAAAGGCAGCACATTGAAATGCATTCTTCTTTTACAAGTGAAACATTTTGAGATTTAATCTTTCAAGACAAGAGCATCATTTGGAAACCGGCTTCTTTATATACCTAGTTGTGAATATTATTCCTTCTTTTCCAATTTGCAACATAGCAAAGTGTCTTCACATTCCTATGATTGGAATCACATAACATTTTGATTTCAGGATTACAGGTAGGTCTACGTATGTCCTATAGATTGTAGACCATGATTAAATTAGTTCTGCAAGCTTAAATGATCCCACAGATTAAAAGATGACTAAATTTTTGAATGAGAGAAATAGACAATGAGGAAACAAAAGTAAGAATTTTAAAAATCTTTATGATAATATTAGCAATTTTTACTTTTTGAAGTTCCAATAAATTCTCTGGTAACATATGATGCCCTCTAGCCTCATGGTTAAAACTTTATTATCAGTGGTCTTAGACATTAAGGGAAATTATAAAATAAATGTAGTTCTAACTAAATTTATTTTTAATACAGTAATTTAAATATACCAGTAAACAATGCATTCATGATTCCTGAGGTAGAGCTATAAAGTTAGTTTAATGTTATATTTTGGTGTTTCCCAAAGATAAGCTTCTGTTTGGACTGGCAAAGTGCAAGACATTTAGGTCAGAGGAAACTAACCTCCTCCTTGCCAGCAGATTCCAAGTTCAAGACTCTATAAACATGTCTCCCAGTCCAGCTCTTGACTCAGCCTCCAGAAGTAAAGGGATGTCCCTTAGATTTAACACATTGAACTACCCTTACAGGATTAAATTGGAGTCAACAAATAAAGACTCTAAAATGTTTCCTAAATTTCTTTAACAAAAAAAGTCCTTTTATTTCAGGCTATCATTTATTTGTTCAAGTAAGAAAACAGAGGAGAAATCCTATGACCTTGGGTGGTGCCAATACAATTGAGATTCAGTATCCTCATTTTAAATATGGATATTATAAAATGTTATATTTATAATATACAAATCAAAATTAGACTCTGAGTTACTTGTGCATGGGCTGGGAAGAAGTGTTGTCTGAATTTGAAGTCAGGTTTGGTTCTATTCTTACAGGCTGGACTGAAGTTTAGAATAATATTGAGAGACACGTGCACATATAAATATATATATATATACGTGTGTGCATATAAAATATATGTATTAAATATAATTATTTACTTAATCCTCACAAAAATTCCTCAAGTCAATTCTGTTTTACTGATGAGGCCACTCTGATCCCTTCAAATGTTAAATAATTTCCCCGATGTTTCACAGCTGGTTAGTAAAAGAACCAGAATTTAAAATCAGCTCACTCTAACTCTAAAATATCTGCTGTAAAATATTTTTAATATTGTACTCCTCTGCCTCCTGGCAAAGTTACACAAATGTGGACTTTGATTAAAGAAACTGGCATAGATTTTGACTAAATTAAGTTCTTAAAGGATGGAAAAAAGAAATCTTATTCAAAGAGATCAAGTTTATAATAGGTATATTTAATAGGTTGGTAGTAGAATCAGAATGTAAACTCAAACTCCATGTTCTTTCTTCTCAATCTATCTTCATGCTTTATTTACCTCAACTATAAAATGGAGACATTACTAGTACTTTCTCATAAGGTGATGCTAAAATCTGAAATCTGTAACAGATAATGCATGTATATATATGCACGTATACATATACATTTATGTGTGCGTATATATATATATAAAACTATGTCTGCTACATGATAAATATTCAATAAATGTCGATATTGAATTGTGTTTATAATTTTTATGATAGCCTGATTTATACATTGATTTTGCTATTAAAATAGCTTTTTAAATCTAGAAAATATTCTGAAAGGTGTCATTTTTATGTTGACATTCAGTTTAATATTGGTTTGAAGTGGTATAATAACCTAAAATGGAAGATGTTTCTGCAATGGGTGTTTTGCCAAGGACAAGACAGACACCTTTTAGCCAGCAAACCATGTGGCATTTAACAGCATCAGCAACAACAAATAGAGCTATTTAAAGGAAAGTAGCTGCATTTAAGAGTCCCCAAAGAGGCTCTGAAATGCCCAGGAGAGTCCAGAGAATCATGCTTTTGTGAGGCGTGCTGGAATAGAAAGAACAAAGGTAATTTTGTTTGAATACTTTTAAAGCACACTACAAGCAAAGTGGTGGAGAAATGAGACCCAGGTGAAAACAGTCATGGAATTGTCAAGCAGATCTAAGAGTTACTGAGGTGATGGAGATAGTTGGAAATGTAGAGCAGGACCAAATTGTAGGGCTTTGGTGGAATATTGGTATTTGTGAAAGCAGGAGCTGACACAAAAGTAGTTGAATGGAACCAGAGTCTGAAGTGACTCAGTTCTCACTCAAGGGAGGAGTAATACCTATTACAGTGGTACCAGATTGAAGGGCCTCATATTCACTTTGATCAGGAAGTGATATTTCCCTGAGTCAGAATCGGTAAGGAGTAAGGATGGGTGGCAAGACAGTGGTTTAGAAAAGGAAATCAACATCAACTATAAACCATGTGGAAAAAATATAAATTGGAAAAGGAGTCCTACCATCACTAATCAGGAATAAGAAATTAAGTATAATCATGTACAATTTGTGGAATGACCTCAGACAGGTCATCCAGAACCAGGGCTATGAATGGTAAATTTCCAGTTTAAGTGTATTAGGGTGACCAGATATCCCAGTCTGCCTAGAACTTTGATGGTTTTAGCACTGAAAACCACACGTCAAGGAAAACCAGGAAGGCTGGTCACTCTAACATTGGTGACTAAAAGCCAATGCGGAAAAAATATACAGTAGCATAAAGGAGAAGGTATGACTTGGCCAAAACCAGAGAACATCTAGCACAGTGATGGCAGTGACATAAATTTTTCTTCTACAAAAGTAGATATGGCCGAACGTTCTCTCATTCACAGGTCTGGTGGTTAATGCTGGTTGTTAGCTGGAATTAGACCACATCTTTTAGTAGGAGGAGGGTAAAAAAGATTTTGTAGACACATTTTCACAGTCACAGGACTCTTTTGGTTTGGGTTTCTTTTGCTCAGTACATTTCAAAGATTCGTCAGTGTTTTTCCGTGTATAAGTAGTTTGCTCTTTTTTATTGCTGGGTAGTATTCTATTGTAGATATGTCACAATCTGTTTATCCATTCACTTGATGAACATCTTAACTGTTTCCAGTTTGAGGTGTTTATGAATAGCACTGCTGTAAACACTTATGCAAAGGCATTGTGTGACATGTTTTTATTTCTCTTAGGTAAATATAGTAATGTATATAGTAAATGTCTCTTGGATCATATAGTAAATTTTAATCTTATAAGGAACTGCCGAATTATTTTCCTAAATAGTTATACCATTTTGCATTCCTATCAGTTTCAGATGCCTCTCATCCTCACCAGTACTTGGTATTGCAAATGTGTAACAGTATCTCATTGCAGTTTTAATTTCATTTCCCTACAAACTTATGCTGTTGATCATCTTTTCATGCACTTATCAGCCATCTTCTTTTGTCAAGTGTCTGCTTAAATATTTTGCCCATTTTTTAATGAATGATTTACTTTGTTATTGAGATTTAAGAAGTCTACGTATTTGGGATGCAAACTGTCAAATAGAAACACTGAAAAATGTTTTCTCCCAACCTATGGATTGCTTATTCCTTTTTATTAGTGTCTTTGAATATCAGAAGTTTTTAATAATTGATACATAATTCATCATTTAAGAAAAATCTTATGTTTAGCCCTGGTCTGAGAAATTTTTATTTAAACCAGTATGGTGATTGCTTCCTCTTTCCTTTTTTTGAGTTTTTCCTTTAGGTCTACCATCTTTTCTTCTGGGGTCCCCTGGGCTGACTGCATTATTCATCCCAAGGTCTTTTTTCCATTCAGGAACCCACTCTCCACAAGAATTCCTATTTTCAGGTTCTGGTAAGCTCAACCTTCCATTTCCACTTTTGGCATGAGGATAACTGTGGCCCTTTTTCTCTGCTTACTAGAACTCATATTGCACTCTCTTTCTTGGTTTTACTATAACTAGCCCATACAGGGATAATCCTTTCAGTATACACTCCTCAAATTACCCATTTTGTGTGCATTAATTATTTTCTGCTGTGATATGGATACAGAGAGGGGTAACAGTGTTATTTTACGGGAATGCCAACCCATCTCAATTCACTGCAGGTTAAGTAAAGTTTACTGAGAAATAGAGACATTTGGGTTCCCAAGGATGGTCTTGGACTCAAAAGGGGACAAATGAAACTGTCTAAAAGAGAAGAACCTGATAAATGTGAAACCCAGGAGACTTGACTTCCCAATGGCATGCATGATATAGAGATCATTGATCTTAGATTTATGGACTTAATCTATGACATTTTTGCTTAGAATTATTTTACAACTGCAACCGCAATATATCAAGTTGTATCATCTCTTCTGGAACAGCACTGGGGATTAGAAGTACTGAGATAAGGAGGTTAAGCTTGTTTAGAATGATGATAATGGTTTATTAAATCACATCTATTTTCTTCTGCACCCTTACATTAATTATATTTCTAAAGATACAGATAAGGCTAATGGTAACTTCAGTAGTAGCAGTGCCCTTGCATTTTCCTTGCTCTAATAATAACTCATTTCTATTTAAATAGGCAAAATTATACTCCTGTACCAGTACCTTATTACTTCATCTTATTGATTCAGGTCTCATTTTATTTTTCAACTAATCAGCATTCTAAAAAACAAAGCAAACTAGGAGCTCAGTATCTGTGGTTAGCTTATCAAATATGTTTTTTATTCATTATTTGCTATTTCTTACTCATATCTTTTACCAATGAATAAAAGCTCCTCTTAATTCTTTTTTCCCACCAAACAATTTGAAATAGCTTTTCCCAAAGTTTGTATTATAGAAAAAATTCACAAATTTCATAATTGACTATATTTTCATTACATAAGGAAAAATGAGGAGACCATGAACACCAAAAACTTTAATACAAATTATAGATGACAAATTGGTTGATAAACATTAGGACATACTAAATTCTTAGAGTGTATGATACAAATAAAATAAACAACATCTTAAAGCAATGACTATGGCATCTCTGGCCATCTGAGAAGCGTCTATGATCTACTCCAAAATGGTAGATAAGAACAATGCTAGGGAGATGAAACTATCAACAGCTACCAAAATGCAGTAAGTTGAGGGGTGCTAATAAGAACAACCTCACATCCTAAAGGTTCTTCATAGAAATCGATATTCCCACTATTAAAGTTTCTCCTTTGGTTCAACACATTATTTATAAAGGACATCAATACATGTAAACTGGAACAATTAATGTAATTGTGCATTAGTATTAGTAGACTAGAAACTGGAAGTGAGAGTTGTGGTTGAGAATCATCAAAACAACAAGACAAGAAAAAGAAAAAGAAAAAGAAAGCTTAAAGGGGCTATCCCCAAAAAATACAGCCAAATAGTGTCAAATTTAGTATTATTTAGTGCTGGTTTTATTAGTGCTAACAAATTCAAGGACTGTACCACTCGTTTCAATCAAAGGTCGTTTTATGTAGGAAGAATGCAATGTCTTATAGTTATACCCATCTGGTCATTTCATCCACATTACTTTTAAAAATGCGTTTGTCCCCCATGCTCCTTTGTTTTCTGGTGTTGTTGATCTCCATCATCATACAGAAAAAAAAAAGAGTCTATGAAATATTGTCTCAAGAATTTCAGAGTCTAGTGTGACAAAAATACTCTTTATTTATAGAAAACGTAATAATTTATTTTTGCAGAGGTTTTTAGATGAATTATAATAAATGAGGTTCTTAGGATAAAGACTGTCTTAATAGGGTATGTATTTCAATGCTTTTGTTATTGAGCTACCACCAGCCGCATGTCATCATTCAATTAAAGGCTGTGGTTTAAGTGTTATGGACAGGAAGAATCTAGTTGAGATCTGTGAAAAACAATTCACTATCTTGTTTATTTGAAGAGCTTTTATTCAGTTTTCTAGTCCACAGCTCTTTCCATTTCCCCATGAGGACTACTAAGTGTGTGAAAAGAAATAAGTAGAAATATCATTGTCAATTATTTTACTGAGGATTATAATTGAAAGTCACATCCTTTATACATGCTCCACTAAGAGTTGTCTTATTGAAAACAAGATGAGGCAGCTAATAATAATAACAATGACAACAATTATAATAACAATAGTTAGTATTAAAAAATATTTAATATGCCAGCAAATTTGCACATATTACTTCCTTTAATTCTCACAACAACCCCCTGAGGCATGACTTGAAAATTAATTAGGTTACCCAGGAAACATAACTCAAACTCTGGTTGTCTTACTTGAGTGATTTTCAGTTGCTAGGCTATACTTCGGGTACAGATGCAGTTGCCCATTTCCTCAAAGAGCAAATCTTACATATTACCTCTGAACTAACTGACATTTCTTCATCTAATTGTCTTTCAGGTTTTGGATTTTTAGTTTTTGTCTTCATCCTGTTAGTTAACACCTCACTATGTCTCAGAGTTTCATTTAGTACCCATTTTATGTGCTCAGAATTCTGACTCCTAGATAATCCTTACAGCTGCAAATCTTTCACTGATACCCTGTACTCTATATGATACAGCCTAAACACCTTTACAGTTGAAAATTCAGCTCAATGGGTTCATCTGAAGGAGCTTCTGCTCCAACAGATCCATAACTGTCCTTGTGCCAACCAGCAAGCTGCGTGTCAACAGTCCACCGGACAGTATGATACAGTTTCCATGCTTAAAGCTTCAAAACTAGATTTTATTTCTACTTTTCTCATCATAACACAAGCTCATGTTATGTATTATACTTAGATAAATAGAAAAGCTGATAAATATACATATATACACATAACTGCCTCAAATATAGATATTTTTCAAGAGATGCATTATTTAAAAAGTAACCAACATATAGCTCAACTTAAAAATAAACATTGTTGTCAATGAGTGATATTTGTCACGCTAAAACTACTAAATGATTTTTTAAAAATGATGATAAATAAATTTCCAGAATCCTTCCAAGTAATGTGCAAAAGAAAACACAGAGGCTTAGTCAGTTACTGTTAAAACATAGTAGGCAATCTGGTATTCATAAACCCTTAATAAATGCTAGTTCTCCTCTATATAAACTTTGACATACATTCTGTTTCCATCTGATTATTGACATATCAATTCCGTTGGTAAAATAAATGATAATATATAAATTTTATTAGCAATATTGATTACGTATTTTTATGGGTGTTCCGGTTCAATGACTATTAAATATTCCAGCTGGGTTATGGATCCCAAAGGAGAGACCTCTGAATGAATTATTTAAGGTTTCACAAAATGGCAATAATCTAAAAAGCAAATCTAATCCCGTTGCTACTTATTGTTAGTATTTTCCAAAATTCGCTTATGTAAAATGATTTATAATAATTTTTAATGGCCATTTTAACATTATAAATTTGTAGCTTTGTCACCCAGGCAATGTGTGGCATTGGGCAAATCTCTTCATATTTTATTCTTAGATAGCTACAAACATAAATGATTACTAGTTACAGTTCTTTTGGCTGCAAATAACAAACATCCACTGGCTTTATCAGTCAGTGTTCATAGACATCCTCCTCAGGTACTATCATTAACTTTTTCAGGTCTATAAGTTACTGAATCTTTACGTTCCATCATTAAAGACAAGTTCTCAAGAGGTTGTCCTGCCTTTCTTGAGTCAAGGATCTCTGGCCCGAGGTCAATCAGTTATGCCCACTTGGACAGGAAGTTTGCACAGGTTGGCCTCTGGGAAAATCTTATGAGCAGGAGGCCAATTCAATTTGTATGTATGGCAGACTAAGTGATATTTAAGGTAATTTTCAGGTCTGATAAAATATTCTGTTCAACAAAACAGGTTAAAAGGATAGTTGCCTACAGACATTTCTAACTTATATAACTTGATAAACGACGCTATACCGTTAATCTCTTGGCCTCTTACCTCTTTAACCTCAACTTTAGATGCGTCCCAATTTAGTCAGTTACAGGGGAACAACACATGAGAGCCAGCATTCATCTGAATCTGTTCCACTTCCAACACTTAAAATCAGTGTATTATCTCCATTTCCAAAATATTTTCAAAGAAGTACTCCTGCCTCTTAACTCTTTTTCTACTGGTCTATCATTTATTTTGTTGTCATTTGATTACTTATCCACCCATTTCAATAAAGCACACCCAATACTATTAAAAATGCCTCTCTTCCTTTCATATAAATGAAGGAAAAATTCCTTCTGCTTATTAAAGCTCATTCTTTTACTCTGCAAATCTCTGTTCCCATCTCCTCTAGGACCTTGTTACTTCATCTGTTCACATTCTTTTTAATTTACATCTTTAGTCTCTTCATGAACTGTAACTTCTTTCATACATTTAGCTATCTGTTTTACAACTCTTGGGATATAAACAAAAGAGATAGTCCCTTCCCCCTTCTGATAGTACTCACATTCTTGCTGAAAATACAATTACATAATGTTCAAATTTATCAACAGGACCTAAGTAAATAAAGACCTTATCTCCCTAGTCAACTTCTCAAGAGTATGGGTGATTATTTTTATTTCTTCCTATGGAAAACACTTTTTTTGAATTTCCCAATGTTTTTATAGTTACTATGCATAAGTCAAATGATGAAACATTATTCTAATATTAATCAAAAATATTTTCAACCCTTCAAGATTCCTTGCAAGACGTTTCTTTAAGCTTACAAATTGATAGCAATTTTTCTTCTTTTAATTCTTTAAAAGTTGATAGTATTTTGTTTAAAGTGCTCTTATGACATATGTAAGAGATCATAATATAATTTTGTAGCTGTTTTCTGAATGGTCTATCACTTGATAAGATGATACAAGATGATAAGCGTAATTTTTATTATGGTGGTTTCTAAGTTTTCTTCAGTGTCCAACTTATCCCACACTATCACACTATATATATTTTGCTACACTAGCTATTTTTCCTTAAAATACTGTTTTCAATCTATTATTTTCCCCTCAGTAGTTTCTTACTGTGTAGGTTAAAGTTAAAATTCTTCAGGCTTGCATTCAAAACTCTTCCTAATCTCACTTAACGCTGCCCATCATTCCAAGCATATTTCCCATTATTCTCTCAACATAGATTTTCTAATACAATGTCATGGGTTTTGCTTATAATATTATTTATATATTATTCTTTTAACCACTTGTACAATATTTTATATGTTGTGGTCCTCAAATGCATCTCTTTTTTTTCCAGTCATTCTTTACACATCCATGTTTGTATTAGGTCCATTCTGTCTTTCAACAAGCACACTTTGTTTCACACACTAGGTTTGCTCTATTTCAAATATTCATAAATTAATAAAATTACTTCTTCCCTGACATATCTCACAGTCTACTAGGTAAGCCATAAACCAATAAGTGCTGTATAAACAAATAATTGCAATACAATTGACATTGCATAAATAAATAAAGCCATGTAAACAGATAATGAAAATACAATTGATATTACATACATGAAAAGCATTGGAAACTCATAGGAAATAAATGTTAAATCTCCATGGAAATGTTGAAAAGGCAGGGAGAATTTGTTGAAACTGAAGAGTCTTGGGCAACCTGAGGTATTCTAACGTAATAGTTCTAAGGTGGGGACATAAAGTTCTTGCAAGACACCTAAAAAAAGATTCCTCTTTTATTAAATAGGCAATAGGTAGCGGCATGCCTTGGACACAACGTTCACTGTCTTGAGTTCATCCTGTACCGGGGACCATATGAAGAGTTCCATGTAAAGCATAGATGAGATCTGTTTCAGCAACGTAGAATGATACTTTTGCTAGGAATAGGATGATAAATTGGGAGTGGGTTGTAGTAAAAAAGGAACTAAAGAAGACTTTTTGCAATCAATTTGTTAACTATTCAGAGAAATTTACAAAGTTCTTAAAACCTGAAAAATGTGCTTGAAATCCTGAGGTTCACTCTAATATTCTACATTCAGAATGTCACTCTGTATCTTGCAGGGGATCAGAGCATTAGGTTTTAGGATGGCTTCCAAGAAGGATAAAGCCTAATGACTAACTGGCAAAACTCCAATAGATTTTAGATAAAATTTTCTAATTAAATCTCTAGTACAAGCATAATTTATTGCAGATTTTCCCTATATTCCCTACAGATTTCTTCTGTCCTTGGAAATATTGTCTGGATTGTAAATTGATTCAATAATTTTCAAGTCAAACCATAACAATCTATCCATTGTTATAGATACTCAAAGTTTTCTACTTTTTAATCCTCTATTGGAATTATACTTGTAATCTATTTGCCAAATATTGGTTTCACTCTTCTCTCTCTCTTAAAATATATAATCTATATGTGGCAAAAGGATATCTGGATATATTTTGGAAATGTTAGCAACACTAGTGCATTCAAAGAAATCACTTAACCCTACTTTTACACTACTGTCTCCACTATAGCAGTCAAATGGCTACCATTCCATGATGAGGAAAGAATCACAGGAATATTATTTTTAATTTCTCCATAATATCAAAAACATATAATGCCTTATAGTTCTCTATTTAAGGAGATGGTTAAATAATTTTGTGATAAGAATAATAGCTTGGTTATATGGGTAATGCTAACTAGTATCATGCTTTAAAGCATCAAAAAATTTTATATTATGTTATATTGCCATTATATTATTTTACTGGATTTGCACATCAATCTTGCCAATAATTTTTAATCCATGTTTTAAATTAAAGTTGCATACACAGAGCTTCAGGGTCACAAACTTAGATGTATATGACTAGTGACAGGTGAAGAAACTCAGCTCATTGCCCAGCTATTAAAAGTAAACATGACGATACCTGGCCTCATTTCCTTGCATCTATATGCAGCAATGGGGTCATCTCAGGGAGAAGATCCGTAGAGAATAAGGTTCCTTTTCCCTACCTATGCAGGAGGCCCATTATCTACGTACGTCTTGGAAATAAAGGTATCATGTAAATTAATGCAGCCATGCAGTTGTTTATTCCTGAGTTTCAGAGTTTGCATTTCTTAATGCTGTTCATTGATATGCCCAGTAAGGCAGAAAAATCTGCCTTCTACCCTCCTAGGTTCTGTGCTGGGCCTAAGAATTAAACTGACATAAGACAGATTAACAGAAGGAAAGCATACAAATTTTGTTTAACATTTTTATATGCACAAAGGAGCCTTCTAAAAGAAAATGAAGACTTGAAGAAGCTATTAGGCTCAAGAGCTTATAAACCTTTTTAAACAAAGAGTGATAAATTGTGGGGATGTGACAAAACCTAGGGGCTTGGACTAGGGGCAGTAAAGTTTGGGACAGGGACTAGGAAATATATGGTGGAATCTAACGGAAAATAAGGATTATTTTAGTATAAATCCATTTCAGCATCCACTCCCAGTCTGGTGATAAGAACGTTTCTTCTCTTTCTGCTAAAGGTAGGCCACCTTTTTCATGGGAAATTTTATGACATATTTTTAGGAAGAAAAGGGAGGTCAGAAAGCACCTTTCTGTATCTGCTATTTTTCAAGTGCCTTTAGCTGAAAATAACAAATATGCCAAAGTGGCATATTTTGGAGTGGCATGTTCTGAACTCTTTCCCACCATTTTGTACATCAAATTTGCTTAATTATTTTAACTCTTTTTTTGTACTCTCTGTTCAAAATGGAAATAAAATCAGGTTACATACATAATCTTAACAAGGTTCTATTCTTTCATTTCACTATTTTATTGCCTGTGTGATATACATTCCTAAACAGATATCACCTTCACATTTTTCCTTATATATATAATTATACTCTAAAATATTTCTTCCATAAAAGATTGTGTAACATTTTCACAACAAGTTCACTATTTCGAATACTTACAGACTTCTTGAAGTTTCGTTTGGTAGAAAATAGCTATTATAATTGTTGTAATTATGTAAAGATGAGGTTTGAAAGATAAACGGAGGCTAGAATGTAAATCTTTGTCTAGCTTGCTTAGAAGATTGAAGTTTATCCTATAAACACTGGAGATCATTGAATAGCTTTAATAAAAAGAGCAGAATGTGGCATGATCAGGTTAATGATTAATCCAATTGGATCAGATTTCTGTACCATGATTTGGATAACAACCCTGATTTGGAGAAGGCAAGAGTGGAAAGCAGAAAATAAAACATACACATTAATTGGTTTTAGAGATAAGGACAATTTGATCTAAGACAATGGACAGTGTGAGTGCAGAGGGTAAGATAGTTTCCTGAGATATTATAAAAGATGTACGGAATATTAGAAATGAGGGTTGAAGAAGACGTACACTCTAGCCTAGCACACAGTTTGAGGTTTCATTGTGCTGGTTATTGTATGTTGAGTTGGGAATGCCAGTAAAATTCTTAATGGAAATACCCTAAGGAAATGGATAAAGAGCTGGTTTAAGCTCAGAGATCAGGGCTATAATTATTGAAAGGCCAATCATTACCATATGGATTCTAGCTCTTATTGAGGTCAAGGAATTGCTATTTGCTGACAGAGCAAATTTGAGCAATAAA
Source organism: Eubalaena glacialis (assembly GCF_028564815.1). Lineage (NCBI taxonomy): Eukaryota > Metazoa > Chordata > Mammalia > Artiodactyla > Balaenidae > Eubalaena > Eubalaena glacialis. The sequence continues at coordinate 104,266,885 of NC_083718.1, forward strand.
AATTCTAAATATATTATAAACATACTTACAAATTATCATTTGTTTTAGGCAATTCAATTACTTTAATTATATAGTCTCATAACTCTAAACCCAAAGTACAAAAACAACAAAAGCACCTACTTATAAATAAAATTTGATTAGCCAAGTTATACATTTAATTGACAATTTCGTTTTGCAAAGTAGGTTTGTTTGGTGCTTCTAGAGCTGTATAGATATTTCATGCTGTTGTATTTATTTATAGATCCACGTATTTGCTTCATTCATTTAATACTGTAATTATAAATCTCTTTTTAAAGAACCTGGACATGATTTTTAATTTTTTTCAGGCTTGAATGACGTAGGTAAAAGTTTAATCAGTTTGTATCAATCTAAACTCAAACTCATCCTTTCTTTTCAACAATAATTACTTCTCCTTGATCAAGGTTATGCTTCTCATCATCCTCTTAGACTAGAATGCAGTTCCTTCAATGACGTTACTCAGTTACTCCTACTTAATAGGGCACAATCAGGCTTTCCCGAGCAATTCTCAATGTTTCTCTTAGAAGACAAGAGGCGGCTAGCTTTCGATCAATGATTTATTCTCTTCTTCCGTGGAGTAGAGTTGTTGCTTAGCAATGGCTTCCCAGGCTGTGACTACACTTCCCATCCACCTTTGTTTCTTGGTGGGGCCAGTGGTAAATGGGCAGAAGTTATGATTACCACTTCCAGGCTTAATAAACTTTCAAATCTGTCATTTACTTACTTTATCTTTCCCATCTGTGAGCGGATATTGATCCCAGGGGTGAACTTAGGAGCCACAGATTGAATATGGCAGAGCTTCCTTTAGCTTGAGTCATGAATGACTGCACAGAGCAGAGCTCCCTATTATTGCCATTGATTTTACTTGGGTGAGAAATACATTTCCATTTCCTTTAACTACTGAGATTTCATTGTTGATTTGTTACAGCAGCTATCTAGTGTTACCTTAAGTTAAATCATGCAACAGGGAATTCTGAAACACAGGCTATAGATAGCTTAGTTCCTTAAATTGAGTCTACTGTTAAAAACATCCTTAGAGCCAGACACTAAGAAAACTCCAGTCTAACTTTGTTGGCAAATCATGTTTCTCTAGCATCAGAGTGCACAGATTCCTTTAAAGAAAAATGGAGAGAGAAGGAAAGTAACATTGTTGGGAGCATACCATGTAGTTAGTTCTTAAAAGGTCATCTCATTTATTTCTCATAGAAACTCTGAAATGTCCCTATGTGAATAAAATAAAATGAGTCATTTGAAAGATAAAGAAACTGAAGATCAGAGAGATTAAGTGATTTGCTGAAGGTCACAGAGCTATTGTTGAATTTGGGAGTTTGTACCCAGAATTACATAACCCATGCATATTCTTTCAACTATATCACACTATTTTCCAAAAGCTATAACTCTGAACATTTCTGTTTCTCTGGACAATTCTACTACTTCTTAAAGAGACAAGTAAAATTCTGAAATTAGAAATTTCAGAAATTTCAGAATTTCATTCTTCAACAGATATAAGCTCTGAGCAAACATTTCAATGATGACTCTTCGGGTAGACTATAACTCAAAACAACCATATATAACAGTGTCATTTATTTGAAAGATGTGTGTTTCAGTAAGATGTAGCCATGCTCGCAATTTTGTTATTATGTATATTCATTGGCTACAACTTTCAAAGGATTACGAAAGAGCAATCCCATTTGTAATACTGTACATGTATATATCAATAAAAAGACACCCTGAAGGTAATATAAACTCAGTGAATATTGAAAAACCCTCTCAGAAATATAGATAGAGTCATACGGGGTCACCTGCATTGTCAGGGAGAATTTAAATTTATTTGAATGCACTGCATCTGAGAACACATAAAATAGATGATAGGAATAGAAATTCAGGGCCAGATAGCTGTTGTATCACTGAAATAGATAATCCAGACTTGCTTTCTGTTGGAACCCTTTTATGGTTTTATATTGGTTGAGGAAAATTGGAAAGTGGCCTTATTTGGTATTGAGGATAATTAATGAAACACATTTTATTCCACAACCAAAATAGACATAAAGCCTCAAATATTCACATATCTTCAGCTCAGCTTTTCAACAACCATAATGGTACGAACCATAAGAGGGAAAAAGAGGATGAGGATGGGATGAGGAGGACAAAGAAGACAAGGAAAGGCCAGAACTAAGACATACAGGCATACCTTGGAGATTTTGCCGGTTTGGTTCCATATCACTGCAATAAAGTGAAAGTTGCAATAAAGCAAGTCACACAATTTTTTTTGGTTTCCCAGTGCATATAAAAGTTATGTTTACACTATACTGTAGTCTATTAAGTGTGCAATAGCATTATGTAAGAAAAAGCAATGTACATACTTTAATTAAAAATTACTTTATTGTTAGAAAAAAAAATTACTTATTGCTAAAAATTGCTAACCATCATCTGAGTCTTCAGTGAGTTATAGTAGTAATATCAAAGATCACTGATCACAGATCACCATAACAATTATAAATAATGAAAAAGTTTGAAATATTACAAGAATTACCAAAATGTGACAGAGACATGAAACGAGCAAATGCTGTTGGAAAAAAAAATGGTGCTGATAGACCTGCTCTTAACAGTGTTGCCACAAACCTTCGCTTTATAAAAAATGCAATATCTAAGAAGCACAATAATGGGAAGCACAATAAAATGAGGTATGCCTGTATATTTTTAAAAAGAGGTCTTTAAGACAGCTCACTTATGACCCTCAAAATCACACTATTCTATCATCAAATCTCTTGTACTTCATCCATATTAGACAGAATTCCTTAAGTCCTAGATCACTCACAGTTTTATTTTCTGGTATCCAAATCTACAGCACATTAGAAGTAAATTAGAGAAATGACTGAAACTGCAATATGTAGGTGCACTGATGTCCATGAGACATGCCAATGTGACAGCAAGAGAAAAGGGAAAAAAAACTATAAAAACAACATTTGCATGTCCAAAATTGGAGATATTTGGTACCATTAAAGGAAGGCAGGGACTTCCATGGTGGCGCAGTGCTGCCAATGCAGCAAACACAGGTTCGAGCCCTGCTCCGGGAAGATCCCACATGCCATGGAGCAACTAAGCCCGTGCGCCACACTACTGACCCTGCACTCTAGATCCCACAGACCACAACTACTGAGCCCACGTGCCACAACTACTGAAGCTCAAGGTCCTAGAGCCCGTGCTCCACAACAAGAGAAGCCACCACAATGAGAAGCCCACGCACTGCAACGAAGAATAACCCCTGCTCGCCACAACTAGAGAAAGCCTGCGCACAGCAACGAAGACCCAACGCAGCCTAATTAATTAATTAATTAATTATTTTAAAAGAGGAAGGCATTAGCAGATTTTATGTCTGAGAGCATTATTGTATTATGAAATATAATCATTATTGTTTCTACTGATGAAACTTAGCCTCCAAGGAAAGTTAAAATATTAGTGTTTGTTTGAGAAAAGGTAGGAATATACATACATACATATATATATATATATATATATATATATATATATATATATATATATATATATACTTAAAAAGATCTACATTCATTCATTCATTTATCCAACCAATATATATTTAATACCTTGTATTGCAGACACTGTCTTAAATGTTGGGATTCTGATATCAATAAGGCACATAGACTTTGTTCTAAAATTTATTAAGATTTGGATAATGGGAAGCAGAAAATTAAAATTCTGTTTTACAAATATTATCATGATGCATATAGAGCAGGGAAATCAGTATGCTGTGGCATTTTCATGCAAATTAGAAAAAGACAGCTCTTCCTCGAACACTGTGGAACACCATGGAGCATAGCTTGATGAGTGAATTGTAGGCTGCATTTCAGTCCCTCTCTACCATGTGCCTGCCCTTGTGTGGGGATAACCTGCTCCAACCTATGTGATGACAGTATACAGGACATGATGAGAGCATTTAATCCAGAGTGGAAGCTCTAGAGGAGGATTTGACAATTGATAACAAGTGAGGGAAAGAAGAATCAAGAATGAGAATGATCATAATACAGGGAATAAAGTGTTATGATCAAAGTATATATATGGAGGGTATGTGCATCAAGAAACGTCTATCCCATATTGGGTAGGTTTCACTTTGAGATACCTGTGATGAGCCTAGAAACACAATTAACATATAGTCAAGTAAGTAAGGAATCAAAGCACATTTTAAAGAGAAAATAATATTTTCTCTTTAATGCTTTGTGCCTTAAAGAGTAAGATAATCAGTTTAAAAAAAATTCCAGTTTTCCATAACCCTTGTTGTCCTTGTAAATACTATAAATATTACTAAATATATCAAAATATACCAAAAAACTATGCCAAAGGCTGAGTATAATTAATAGAGTAATATTTAACTTTGAATGTAATTGGAAATAAGGAAATCTAGTTTTATATTTGGGTGGCTTGATTTATCTATTACAGCCAAAAGAAGAAGGGCTGATTCTGTATGGTATCTGCTTCAATTTGTCTTTTTATTTTAAAATATTTAAAATTCTTGCCAAGGCTGAAATTATACTGGGTAAAGTCAAACAGGCAAGGAAGACTTTATTCAAGGCTATTGCAATAGAGGAGATAGACTAGAATACAGTCTGAACCCAATGCCATTGAAATAAAAGGTGGTGGTGGTGGGGGGAGTTAAATGCTAGGATGTGGTTGTGAAAAAGTATTGCGGTACATTGTTGAAGGAGGATAATCAATGGGATGTGTGAAGCCCATTGAGTTATTTCTGATTTTGTAGATATTTTTCTCAGTGATTACAGCATCTCTGTTTGTTATTTAGCACCTATGGAAGTTAGACTCCTACCCTCCCACAGAGACTAGGCAATAGAGGACCTCTCTTATTTGATTTTTACATTTCAAAGGGATGGCTTCTAGGTTTTTGAAGAAGACATTTCTTGGTTTTATTTCTGGCAAGAGGCTTTTTTTCCAAAAAAATTACATATATATCAAAGGGGCAGAGAAAGAATTTACCAACCAAAGTTTTGTAAAAAAATTGGTCAGAGAAAGCAGATGTAGAGAACGGATGTGTGAACACAGTGGAAGAAAGGGAGGATGGAATGAATTGGGAGATTAGGTTTGACATAAATACACTACCATGTGTAAAATAGATAGCTGGTGGGAACTTGCTGTACAGCACAGGGAGCTCAGCTCGGTGCTCTATGATGACCTAGATGGGCTGGATGGGGACAGAGGGAGTTCCAAGTGGGAGGGGATATATGTGTACATATAACTGATTCACTTCCTTGTGTAGCAGAAACTAATAAAACATTGTAAAACAATTATACTCCAAAAAAAACAAAAAGGTCTGAGAAAAGGGAAGTCAGGGTCTAGAGTCAGGAAGGAACCTGTCTAAAGTTTAATAAAGCTGACAGATATATTAAGCTTGGCTTGGTGAACCCAATCTATCCTTGATTATAAGTTTATATCAAGTTACCTTGTTCACGAAAGGTCCTGTAGGTAGGATTTTCTAAAAAAAAATAAAATTGATTGTTTCTTTGAAATATAAAAGCCACACTTCCTATCTTTATCTATTAAGCATAAAGTTCATTTGTTTTGAATAGCTAGTGAAATGGACAAAAGACGTTATGTTCGGTAAGTAGAAAACAAAGTTGAACTTAAATAAGGAGAGATTTTATTCCAAAAGATGACTGTAAGAGGGGGAGGTGGACTGCTGTATTAGGGAGAATGTCGCTATGGTAAGATCTGTAAGCATCTCACAGGTCAGGCAGAAAAGGCAGAGTAAATAAAGATGGAAAGGATAGGGTTTGGGGGGATGGGCTGAGCAGATAGTATGACAGGACATTTTGAGCAGAAAATAGGGATTGCTCCATGTTCCAACACTTGCTTAATCTCCCAATACTTGCTTAAAATCAATAGCACCCCAAAATTCAGGGACCTGGGGGAAGGAAAGTTTAGTCAAGTCACAGTCAGTGGGTATTTTGTTCAGACTGGTAAGTAGGGACAAACAATTTGGCTACGAGACAAAAAAATAGGAATTTGAAGGATTTTTATCTGGCCTTGTCATAGGTAAACCAGGGGACCATCTGCAGGTCTTACCTAATCAAGCAGGAAAGAGTGATTCTTTGCAATATGCCATTTCTTGGATGCAAAATGATGGCAGGATTTCTCAACCATCACTGTCTCTCAGGAGCACAGACTCAGATAATTTTCAAAATTCTCTTATTAAAGCCTAACCATGAGAATATAATACATTTTTATTATTTGCTATTTTAATCCATAAATTTGAATTAATAATTAAAGAAATTGAACCAATATTAAATTAATCCTATTTGTATACATTTTAAAAGTAAACAAATGAAGAAATATAAATCTAACTTCTGATATTACAACTTTGGAGAAGTTGGAACAATGGGAGGTAAGACTCCTTCAATGCCCAGAACCCGTACTAGGCACTTAAAAATGTCTGAGTCCTAGTTGCAACTCACAACATTTGGAAGTGGAATTGCATTCATCCAGTTTCAACGAGGCACTGAGGTCCACACTTAACAAATTTTCCTCTACCTAAGCAGCAGTCACTGAGGCTGAGGGGGACAGCAAAACTGAATCATGATGCTAGGAGGAGCCATTAAGACCACCTCCAACAAAGCTTACATTCAAATGGTTACATTTTGATACAACATTCGTTCTATTCCTGTCCTTCACACCACCTCTTACTATATTAAACTTTCCTCTTTCTCTTCAGGCCGGGATAAACTGTCTTTATCCAAAATCATAGCACCAGTAACATTTTAGCTTACTATTTAGGTAATAACAGACTGCTTGTTACTTGTACTGTGGTTCTTCAATATGTTTAAGTCTCATAACTTTACATCTCTTTTTCTATATTTATGCAATGCATTGCCTATTATATAGGAAATTCCTTGAATATAAGGGTTAACTTTTGAACTCTTTCTCAAAGTCCAATAGAGTGATTTGAAGATAATAAATTTAGATTGTATTTATTGTCCAGTCTTAAATACTTTTCATAAATTTTCTTCATTAGTATATCTTTAGATATTTTCTGATATTTGGTCAGTTAATGTTATATTACTTATAAACATAATTATCAGAAAGCATGAGACACTAAAGTTTTATTTAATCCAATGCTCTCATTTTATTGAGAAGGAATTTGAGGTTCAGAGAAATTAAGTTTTTACCTAAGTAACTAGTTGGGTGGCATGTATTAAACAATTTTGATGCTTACTTAATTTAAATAATAGTGTTATCATTTCTTCATTTGCTCAAGGGGACTCATCACCTCCCAGATGGTTAAGAAGTATTGACCTAGTTTCTAAGGCCTTTCACACTTCCCAAATGATTTATCTTAAGTACCATTTTGCTCTATGTACTCATGCAAGTGAGTGAGAAGTTGGGATAACTATTTAGGTAATTCAAATTTTAAGTGTTCAGATAACTCAGTTCAAAGTGTCAAAGTATCTGGAAAACTTGCCTCAATTCTTTAATTTATAATTATAACCAACCTTTGATGAACATTGTTGCATAATAAATACTTCTACCCAGACCGAAGTGTTTTACAATTATAAGACATGAATGATCGTTTGCAAGTTTGAGTCCTTCAGGCCGTAGATAACCGGCTGCAATCCCAGTCACAGAAGATGCCAGACAAATGCTTCTGCATTAGTAGGACTCAGGAATAATTTGAGAACTTGTGCAAGCAAAGTAAGGCATATTTCCTTCCAGAGGAACACAGAGACAAAATTAGATACTTACATGTAACATTTAAGCCTTAAATGTGCTTTTCAGCTATTTAAAATTATTAAACTGCTATGCCTTCACAGATTAAAAAGAAATATAGCTACATATAGTTCATATATTAAAGAAATAATTCTTTGGAATAAGCAGTTAAAAATATGAAAAAAATGTGTAATTCACAGACAGGAAAACATCACAAAATTAAATTTAAGACTGCAAAATTTGACATTACTTTGCCTCTATCCAGAGGCCTTGCTCGTCAACATGAGGTCATTTGAGAAACAAAATAAAACAAGTAAACAACAAAAATGTATGGTTTATCTGTAGATTAGAAAATGTTTGGAATAATATGGATCAGCTGTTCTCTAAGTGTTCTGAGGTTTTAGATCAGTATGTGTGGGTGTATGAACATTCTCCATTAAGAAAAAAATATGTATATATACATAAGACAAAATTTTGCACACATTTTGCTATATTCTTTGTTAATTTCAATTTGGATTGGGTCAATAACCATTGAATTGACCTGGATACAACACTTAAATTCTCCGAGGCTTAGTTCCTTTTTCTATGAAAGTTGTACTAGATTAACAAAGGTTAATTTGGAATGCTGGAAAAAATTCACTTTCTTTTAGTGCTGTAATAACAGACTTCCCTGTGATCTTCACTCTTTAAAAACAGCATTCTAATGAGGCTTCAGTACAGCATTAAAAGAAGATTGTTTTCAACTCCACCCTTTCAGTCTGAGTCATAATTATGATGTTTTTAGCTTTGCTCTGTGAGATATAAAGTTGAAAATGTTCAGTCTTTGTCTTCAAAGAATTTACAATTTAATATTAGAATCAATCATGAGACAATAATTATATTACTGGTTAAAATGAAATTAAGTAAGAAATATAAGTATATGGAATCATGAAAGAAAGAGTGAATTAATTTTGCTAGATATTATGTAAATAATTAATAAAGAAGGTGGTAAGAACATTGTTATTGAAATATATTTACCATATATAGTAGAGTGAAAAGGCAGGTTAAGGATGGCATGGGATACAGGACACAAAATGTATAACGAATTAGCATATATCTGAGTATTTAAAAAAAAAAACCTGTGAGAGTCCAGTTATCTGGACAAAACAGTTATATGCTCAGAACAGTCATCTCTGCATGATATTAAAGAAAGAACTATTTTGACACTGGTTTAAATGGTAAGGAAGATTTTATTCAGGACCATTGTGATAGGTGTAAGTGTCAGGTGTTTACAATAGGGGAAAGAGACAAAGCTCAACTCTAAATACAACAAAAACAGGAGGGATTTACAGCCAAGGAGTAGGTTGGGAAGGTGGGTCAGTGGATGGAAAATTACTAAGAGGAGACGTCAAGGGGAAGGAAAAGTCTTGGTAAACTGACCTAACAGGATTCTTGTTGAAGGCAGTCCAGGGTGATCACCTACCAAAGGTGGGAGGATTTTCTCTAAACTGACTTAGGAGGATTTTTGCTAAAACTGGACTGTGCAAGGATGGACACGGAAGCCCAAGGATGAGGCCTAGTCAAGAAAAGGACTCAAAGGAGCTTGGGTAAAGTTTGGTCAAGGACAGAGTCTTTTCCATTATCAAGTGCTAGGAGTGGTGGGAATGGCTGACTACAAAGGAACATGAGGAAACATCACGGGTAATAGTACTGTTCTGTATCCTGATTGTGGTAGTGCTTATACAGCTATAAGTATTTGTTAACACTCATAAAATGATACGTTAAAATGGGTGTATTTAACAATAAATAAATAAATTAAATTAAATAGGTGTATTTTACTTCATATGACTTATAGACCTCAATAAAAAATACAAAACCAAAAAAATTTTAATGCATAAAATGTAGGATAAATAATTTAGTGCCCCACCAGAGTAACACCCAGCTTTACCCACCATCAGTCCCTCCCATCAGGAAACTTGCTCAAGTCTCTTAGATAGCCTCATCCACCAGAGGGCAGACAGCAGAGGCAAGAAGAACTACAATCCTGCAGCCTGTGGAACAAAAACCACATTCACAGAAAGATAGACAAGATGAAAAGGCAGAGGGCTATGTAACAGATGAAGGAACAGGATAAAAACCCAGAAAAACAACTAAACGAAGTGAAGATAGGCAACCTTTCAGAAAAACAATTCAGAATAATGATAGTGAAGATGATCCAGGACCTCGGAAAAAGAATGGAGGCAAAGATGGAGAAGATGCAAGAAATGTTTAACAAAGACCTAGAAGAATTAAAGAACAAACAAACAGAGATGAACAATAAAATAACTGAAATGAAAACTACACTAGAAGGAATCAATAGCAGAATAACTGAGGCAGAAGAACGGATAAGTGAACTGGAAGACAATATGGTGGAATTCACTGCTGCAGAACAGAATAAACAAAAAAGAATGAAAAGAAATGAAGACAGCCTAAGAGACCTCTGGGACAACATTAAACGCAACAACATTCGCATTATAGGGGTCTCAGAAGGAGAAGAGAGAGAGAAAGGACCCAATAAATATTTGAAAAGATTATAGTCAAAAACTTCCTTATAATGGGAAAGGAAATAGCCACCCAAGCCCAGGAAGCACAGAGAGTCCCATACAGGATAAACCCAAGGAGAAACACGCCAAGACACATAGTAATCAAACTGGCAAAAATTAAAGACAAAGAAAAATTGTTGAAAGCAGCAAGGGAAAAACGACAAATAACATACAAGGGAACTCCCACAAGCTTAACAGCTGATTTCTCAGCAGAAACTCTACAAGCCAGAAGGGAGTGGCATGATATACTTAAAGTGATGAATGGGAAGAACCTACAACCAAGATTACTCTACCCCGCAAGGATCTCATTCAGATTCGATGGAGAAATCAAAAGCATTACAGACAAGCAAAAGCTAGAAGAATTCAGCACCACCAAACCAGCTCTACAACAAATGCTAAAGGACCTTCTCTAAGTGGGAAACACAAGAGAAGAAAAGGACCTACAAAGACAAACCCAAAACAATTAAGAAAATGGTCATAGGAACATACATATCGATAATTACCTTAAACGTGAATGGATTAAATGTTCCAACCAAAAGACACAGGCTTGCTGAATGGATACAAAAACAAGACCCATATATATGCTGTCTACAAGAAACTCACTTCAGACCTAGGGACACATACAGACTGAAAGTGAGGGGATGGAAAAAGATAGTAAATGCAAATGGAAATCAAAAGAAAGCTGGAGTAACAATACTCATATCAGATAAAATAGACTTTAAAATAAAGAATGTTACAAGAGACAAGGAAGGACACTACATAATGATCAAGGGATCAATCCAAGAAGATATAACAATTATAAATATATAATGCTCCCAACATAGGAACACCTCAATACATAAGGCAACTGCTAACAACTATAAAAGAGGAAAATGACAGTAACACAATAATAGTGGGGGACTTTAACACCTCACTTACACCAATGGAGAGACCATCCAAACAGAAAATGAATAAGGAAACACAAGCTTTAAATGACACAATAGACCAGAGAGATTTAATTGATATTTATAGGATATTCCATCCAAAAACAGCAGATTACACTTTCTTCTCAAGTGAAACGTTCTCAAGGATAGATCACATCTTGGGTCACTAATAAAGCCTCAGTAAATTTAAGAAAATTGAAATCATGTCAAGCAGGTTTTCTGACCACAATGCTATGAGATTAGAAATCAATTACAGCGGAAAGAAACGTAAAAAACACAAATACGTGGAGGCTAAACAATACGTTACTAAATAACCAAGAGATCACTGAAGAAATCAAAGAGGACATCAAAAAATACTTAGAGACAAATGACAATGAAAACACAAGGATCCAAAACCCATGGGATGCAGCAAAAGCAGTTCGAAGAGGGAAGTTTATATCTATACAAGCCTACCTCAAGAAACAAGAAAAATCTCAAATAAACAATCTAACCTTACACCTAAAGGAACTAGAGAAAGAAGAACAAACAAAACCCAAAGTTACCAGAAGGAAAGAAATCATAAAGATCGGAGCAGAAATAAATGAAATAGAAACAAAGAAACAATAACAAAGATCAATAAAAATAAAAGCTGGTTCTTTGAGAAGATAAACGAAATTGATAAACCATTAGCCAGACTCATCAAGAAAAAGAGGGAGAGGACTCAAATCAATAAAATTAGAAATGAAAAAAGAGAAGTAACAACAGACACTGCAGAAATGCAAAGCATCCTAAAAGACTACTACAAGCAACTCTATGCCAATAAAATGGACAACCTGGAAGAAATGGACAAATTCTTAGAAAGGTATAACCTTCCAAGACTGAACCAGGAAGAAATAGAAAATATGAACAGACTAATCACAAGCACTGAAATTGAAACTGTGATTAAAAATCTTCCAACAAACAAAAGTCCAGGACCAGATGGCTTCACAGGTGAATTCTATCTAACATTTAGAGAAGAACTAACACCTATCCTTCGCAAACTCTTCCAAAAAATTGCAGAGGAAGGAACACTCCCAAACTCATTCTATGAGGCCACCATCACCTTGATACCAAAACCAGACAAAGATACTACAAAAAAAGAAAACTACAGGCCAATATCATTGATGAATATAGATGCAAAAGTCCTCAACAAAATACTGGCAAACAGAATCCAACGATGCATTAAAAGGATCATACACCATGATCAAGCGGGATTTATCCCAGGGATGCAAGGATTCTTCAATATACACAAATCAATCAATGTGATACACCATATTAAGAAACTGAAAAAAAAAACATATGATCATCTCAATAGATACAGAAAAATCTTTTGACAAAATTCAACACCCATTTATGATAAAAACTCTCCAGAAAGTGGGCATAGAGGGAACCTACCTCAACATAATAAAGACCATATATGACAAACCCATAGCAAACATCATTCTCAATGGTGAAAAACTGAAAGCATTTCCTCTAAGATCAGGAACAAGACAAGGAGGTCCACTCTCGCCATTATTATTCAACATAGTTTTGGAAGTCCTAGCCACAGCAATCAGAGATGAAAAAGAAATAAAAGGAATACAAATTGGAAAAAAAGAAGTAAAACTGTCACTGTTTGCAGATGACATGATACTATACATAGAGAATCCTAAAGATGCCACCAGAAAACTATTAGAGCTAGTCAATGAATCTGGTAAAGTTGCAGGATACAAAATTAATGAACAGAAATCTCTTGCATTCCTATACACTAATGATGAAAAATCTGAAAAAGAAATTAAGGAAACACTCCCATTTACCACTGCAACAAAAAGAATAAAATACCTAGGAATAAACCTACCTAGGGAGACAAAAGACCTGTATGCAGAAAACTATAAGACACTGATGAAAGAAATTAAAGATGATACCAACAGATGGAGAGATATATCATGTTCTTGGATTGGAAGAATCAATATTGTGAAAATGACTATACTTCCCAAAGCAATCTACAGATTCAATGGAATCCTTATCAAATTTCCAATGGCATTTTTTTATGGAACTAGAACAAAAAATCTTAAAATTTGTATGGAGACACAAAAGACCCCGAATAGCCAAGGCAGACTTGAGGGAAAAAAATGGAGCTGGAGGAATCAGACTCCCTGACTTCAGACTATACTACAAAGCTACAGTAATCAAGACAATATGGTACTGGCACAAAAACAGAAACATAGATCAATGGAACAAGATAGAAAGCCCAGGGATAAACCCATGCACCTATGGTCAACTAATCTATGACAAAGGAGGCAAGGATATACAATGGAGAAAAGACAGTCTCTTCAATAAGTGGTGCTGGGAAAACTGGGCAGCTACATGTAAAAGAATGAAATTAGAACACTCCCTAACTCCATACACAAAAATAAACTCAAAATGGATTAGAGACTTAAATGTAAGACCGGACACTATAAAACTCTTAGAGGAAAACATAGGAAGAACACTCTTTGACATAAATCACAGCAAGATCTTTTTTGATCCATCTCCTAGAGTAATGGAAATAAAAACAAAAATAAACAAATGGGACCTAATGAAACTTAAAAGCTTTTGCAAAGCAAAGGAAACTACGAACAACACGAAAAGACAACCCTCAGAATGGGAGAAAATATTTGCAAATGAATCAACGGACAAAGGATTAAAGTCCAAAATATATAAACAGCTCATGCAGCTCAATATTAAAAAAACAAACAACCCAATCCAAAAATGTACGGAAGACCTAAATAGACATTTCTCCAAAGAAGACATACAGATGGACAAGAAGCACTTGAAAAGCTGCTCAACATCACTAATTATTAGAGAAATGCAAATCAAAACTACAATGAGGTATCACCTCACACCAGTTAGAATGGGCATCCTCAGAAAATCTACAAACAACAAATGCTGGAGAGGGTGTGGAGAAAAGTGAACCCTCTTGTACTGTTGGTGGGAATGTAAATTGATACAGCCACTGTGGAGAACAGTATGGAGGTTCCTTAAAAAACTAAAAATAGAATTACCATATGATCCAGCAATCCCACTACTGGGCATATACCCAGTGAAAACCATAATTCAAAAAGACACATGCACCCCAATGTTCATTGCAGCACTATTACAATAGCCAGGTCATGGAAGCAACCTTAATGCCCATCGACAGACGAATGGATAAAGAAGATGTGGTACATATATACAATGAAATATTACTCAGCCATAAAAAGGAACGAAATTCGGTCATTTTTAGAGACGTGGATGGATCTAGAGACTGTCATACAGAGTGAAGTAAGTCAGAAAGAGAAAAACAAATATTGTATATTAATGCATATATGTGGAACCTAGGAAAATGGTACAGATGAACCAGTTTGCAGGGCAGAAATTGAGACATAGATGTAGAGAACAAACGTATGGACACCAAGGGGGGAAAGGGGTGGGGGGGGGGTGGGGGGGTGGTGTGATGAATTGGGAGATTGGGATTGACATGTATACACTGATGTGTGTAAAACTGATGACTAATTAGAACCTGCTGTATTAAAAAAAAATTAAAAAAAATAATTTAGTGCCCCAAAATATTTCTCTCTCTCTCTCTCTCCATGCACACACACACACACACACACACACACACACTGAGGACTGCTTTGTTGCTGAGGGGAGATTTGGGACAGCAGAAATATGTACAGTAGCTAGACAGAAAACAAAGACTGATTTTGGCTCAACCAAAGAAATACTGGTAATATCACAAAAGGGTACAACTAGTGGTTTGATGACAGTTTATGATAAATACTGTAGGAGGGGATTTGCAAATGCAATTGAGACTTGTACTGTATAATCTTAGTCTCTTCCACATACAAGTTTCTGTAATTCTATGATTTTAAAACCTTTCTGTCAAAGTAAAGAAAAAGATACTGCTTGTTTATTAATACGTCTCCAGTGGAAATCAGAGAGGCAATCATAGAGCACAGGCAGAGAACAAAGAATAAAAATCTTGGAGCACTCCAGAACACCACTCCAGTTCTATTGGATTGAAAATACTATGCAAACTTGGAGGGAAGAAAAGGGAAATATGAGTCAAGCATTTTAGTATCTTATCTCCTCGGAGGAAGGTGCAGGAATAACACCTTTCTTTACCCCAAAGATTTTTGGCTATTGTTTGTTCGTTTTCCAAGTGTTTTTGTTCTGCTTTTACTGTTTTGTTTTTATGTTATAATGGACAAAGAAGCTATGGATACATGGTAATTACATCATTGAAATGATTCTAGTAACCAAAATAGATTTGACATTTTTATGCTCAACAACCTAATCCATTGTCTGCGTAATAAATATTCAGTAAGTGAATTTGATTTATCAATTGTGAATTCAAAATATTTACCAATCAATTGCAAACATGATAAAATTCAGCAGAGCATTATCAGAAGCTTTACTCTTATGGTTTCTAAACACAATGATGAATTATTGCTTATTATCTAAACTTGTGATCCTTTTTGTGTGTCTTACCAACACTTTTTAATGTAAACAGAGATTGTTATAATCTCCATCCTTAATGACCTTCTAATATTAGAAGCACGATACAATTCCTAACAATAATCCTTCTTACCTTTTTTCATGTAATTATTGGCATAATTGGGAATTTTTCCTTCTGAAAATCTTGTTGATTTTTCCCCTATCCTTTCATTACAATTTCCTGAATTATATTCTCTGGATACTTCCTTCTCAATTTTCAATACACACACACACACACACACACACACACACACATGCATTTTAAGGAAAGAACACAATTGAGCTCTTTATGGACAATCAGAAATGTATGTAATATGTCTAGAATGGCACATAGTATAGAAGAAAATATCAATTTAACAATGACATTTTTATCTTGAATAATAGTTCCTGGAAAAATATTATTCTCAAAGAGAGTCACAGGAGGTAGCTCTTTTATTCTTACAAGTTTAGAACTCTAGTCTAATCCATACTTCCTCAGAATCATGGTACATCTCCTAAAAATTAGTGGCGTATAAAAGGAATAGAAATTATAAATAACTGAAACGTTTTCTTTGGATATTGCAAACCAGGTGGGGATATATTAGAAGCCCATGTTTAAATGGCTTATTTAATATGGATTTAACATCAATTTAGTATTCTTGTATGTAGCTAGATTCTATGTGGATATTAAAGTTCATAGATTGGATTGGATGTAAACCTATATCACAATCCTTAATAAATAAAACTAATATCATATAATTGTAAAAAATTCTTAGTTAAATTCCAAGAGAGTTTTAAATTATTTAAACCAACTTAGCCTATGATAGAGAAAACTATCAACTAAAAAGAATAACTACTCAGGTTCAGACAGTTGAAGAACTAGGATGGATCATCAAATTCTGATTCTCAATCTTATTTTCTTCTTCAGACTTTACTTATCAAGTACTTTCATATTTTCCAAATAATTAAGTGTACCAGGGATATTATTATTAAACTAATTTTACAGGTAAGAAATATGAGACAGAACATTTCTGTGATTTTATTGGGGCCACACAGAAGGTTGATGAGATGGTTCTACCTCAGAAAATCTTCCAAGACATTCTTTAATTCTTAAGAAATTAATGTATTCATTATTTTGTGGAGCTTCTTGAATAGTTGTACCTTACCTTTACCTTTGTATCAGTTTGAATTAGGTCCAGCTTTATACTGTCAGGAGAAAAAACTTTTCCTCTGCCATCTTAGATTCAGTGACTGGGGGGCTGGGAATTAAACTAATAATAAAAGACAGATCAAAAGAAGAAAAGACACACAATTTTTATTAATATTTATATGCATGGGGGTTCACAGAACAGAAGTGATACTCCAAGAAGCAGTTAGACTTGGGGGCTTGTATACCTTTTTAACAAAGGAAAGAGGGTTTGGGCTTTAAGGGATGATAAATTGTGGGAAAATAACTAGAAAACATACGAAGATAAGCATTATTTTAGTAAAAGCTGTTTATGCAAACTCATGTTGGTATCAACTCCTCAGCTGAGATGATGAGTCACTCTTCTCTCTGGTACAGGATTTCCTTAAAAGGAAATTCATGCCCAGTTTTGGGGCAAATAAGGGAAGGCAGAGAACTCTTCCTGCATCTGTTGATTTTCAGTTGCATTCAGATCAAAATAATACTTATTCCAGAGTGGCATATTATGGGGTGGCATATACTGAACCCTGTCAATATAATGTCAAACAATATAAAACAAAATAACTGTGGCTTAAATACATAAAAATTTATTATATACTTCAAGAATTTTGTTACTTCAGGAATTTTGAGGTGCTTCACAATTATCAGAGACCCATGTCCCTTCCATATATCTGCTCTTAGCACTGACTTCCAAATGCAAGTTCACTCCATGGTCCAACATGGCTGTCAGAGCAGCAGTCAGATACATTGAAAATTCAGCAAGAAGGAAGAGAAGGCAAAAGACACATTCCAGCTAGCTGTATGCCTTGAGCGAGCATGCCTTGAAGTTCCACCCTACAATGTCCATTTCTATCTAAAAAGGAAGTTAATCATGCGGTTATGCACAAATAGGTACAAGGGACATTAGGAAAATAAGTCTTTTAGCTGGATGTATCACTACTCTGAACAAAAATTGAGATCAGTTACTAAAAAAGAAAGAAAGATAAGCAACTCTGCTCAATAATTTCTATTTGCTCTTCCAATCTACTTCCCATCATTGTCTACTTTGTTTTTTACTGGGATGCTGACTTACACAAACTGCATCATCAGAAACACTGTTACCTTCCGGTTGTAAATTGGATGTAGTCAATGGGAGGAATAAGAAAATTGAAGAACAGAAGTCATAAGTGGTCTGAAGTAAGTGGTATTTGTTCTCCACGCTCTTTTTTCCTGCCAGCCTGCAATTCTTTGGCAGCTGCATTCAGCTTCTTAAGACCATAGCTTCTACAAGGACACCTTTGCAACAGTTACAGCTGCCTTTGAACCTAAATGCAGGAATAGTTCTCTACTTTGTTAGTCTTGAAGTATGCTACCATCCTTATCTCTGTTCACACATTCATGAATAAAGTTGCATGACAGTGCTCGGGCTGCCAGAACAAGAACCATAGACTGAGTGGCTCAAACAACAGAAATCTATTTTCTCATGATTCTGAAGCTTAGAAGTCTGACATCAAGTTGTTGGCAGGGTTGCTTTATTCTGATGTCTCTCTCCTTGGTTTGTAGATGTTCATCTTCTCATTGTATCTTCACGTCTTCTCTCTCTACCCATTTGTGTCTAAATTTTCTTCTTTTAAGGACACCAGCCATATTGAATTAGGACTGACTCTAATGAACTCATTTTAACTTATTACCTCTTTAAAAACTCTATTGCCAAATATAGACACATTCTGAGGTACTAGGGGTTCAGGGCTTCAGCATATAAATTTCAGAGTGAGAGGAGGGACACAATAACAGCCCATAACAAGTCACTTCAATAACATTTCTTCAATTACTCCTGCGACTGTTCCATCTGTCCTTGCTGGAAGGCTAACAATCTCTGTCTTAGTCTCCATAGCATCTATAGCAGTGTTTCTCAAACTTTAATGTGCATGCAAATTACTTGGGGATCCTGATAAAAATGCATTCTGATTCAGTAGGCAGGAGGAGTGTTCATGTTCCTCATGCTTCCAGATGATGTCATTAGAATGCACCACAGCTTGAGTTGCAGAGCTCTCTATCACTTTTTTAAATTTCCCAGCTGCTTCCATGAATAATCATTTCACTCAGCTGCTCCTATCTTACCTTGGACTTCTTTAGGCTAATTAGTGTGTTTTTATTTTTTTAACTTTTCTGAGTTCCCTCATCTTGACATGAGGATTCAGACATCTTCACATAATAGAACAGTATGGCCTAAGTTACTGGAAGTGTGGGTTCTGGTTATCAATGCAGTTCAATATAGCAAAGATAATACTGAGTTATTAGTGTATCCCCAGAGTAATGTTTTAATGAAATTTCACTCCAATTCTTCAAAGCTGTTTGAACTAAAATGCATTCTAAGTGGCAACATTATAAAAAATCTTTATAAATTAAATACATTGGCATTTCCTGGGCTCTTTTTTATCCTATCTCACTAGCATAAAAATAAAATGAATTTAATTTGGACTTTGGGATTACAATCAGCTTGTCCTCTGGGAATTAGGCACTGGTTTCCTCAGGAAGTGAACTTGTTTTATACTAATTAATACTGTAGAAGAGGGATGCTGCTACCAACATTATGTTTATATACACAGTGGCAGGTTCTTTATAACCATTTACCTTATACAACTAATAAATATTAAAAGATGTTAATTGAATAAATGGATGAATAAATAAGAGACTGATTGGTGGACTAAATGAGCATGCGATGATTACAAGGTTGCTAAAAATAAAGGTGAACCAGTTTTGGTGAAAACAACTAGCTGCATTATCAAGGGTATTAACAATTTTTCTGGGGAGTTTATATTTGATAGTGTAGGAAATCAGGTCATTAAAGGTTATAGGTTTTAGGCACTTACTCCCTGAGGGGACCTCTTTCCCAGACCACACCAGTGTGTACTAAAACATGAACAGAAAAATAGTGAAAACATGGTAAATCTAGTGTCAGCTACACCAGCAGAATGCAGGAGCAGAATCCCCTCTACTCTTTAGTTGAAGGCAGCTTGGGTGGTTGTGCATGATCATGAGAGTCTCCATCACAGTGTTTGCCAATCCTCTCCACTGTTTACTTGAGACTCCTGGTAGCAATCCCTGCTGTTAATTCTAAGCTTGATACATTCCACATTGACACCATCTCAAAATTTTACTGTCAGTATTTTGAAGTGAAGGAATAGCACTATTACCAGTCAACTTAGAGGTGCCTTAGGCTCTGAGTGAATGAAGGTACTTAGGATGTAAGAAAAACAAGAGTACGTAAATAAATAAATAACAATAAAGCCAGCGGGTAAGATCACTATACAAATATGTACTGTCACATTCTTCACGTTAGCCAGAGGTAAGTTACAAATCACAACATCGAAAAGAATGAAACAAAATAAGCTATATTAATCAGATGATATTCAGCCATGAAACTCACCATTTATTCTATATAGGAATTATTTTCAGGCCTTGAAAACTGCTGAGAAAAATCTACTCCCCAGGAGTTCCCCAGAATATAGTATGTGTATGTGATGAATAGCATCATTGTCTGTCCCACAGAAGTTATTCAGTGAATATGTATTGATTTACATAATTGATTTGCTAAAATATTGAGAGTAAATATAACAACATTTTTGTTATAGTTCTTCTGCGTAGGCTAAACAGATGTTGTCACAGTTCTGTAAAACCAATTGAACAAAGGAATAAAACATCTAGATTTTAAATATTTAGTTTAAAACTAACTGAAACTTAAAATTTAGAAGATCTAGAAGAATAAATGTGTTGCATTTCTTCCAGGTTTACTACCTCATTACTGTGAGCTAAAGATATGCAAGGTTTCACAATTGCTGATATTTTCCCTGATGAGAGAAGCATCTATTTTGACTCGCTGGTCTTAGTTGATAACAACAGAAAAAATGTACTTCGAAAACAAACTAGAAGAGTTCTCTTATGTGGGAGCAAGGACCAATTCTATTTTTATTCAGTATTCATTTATTGTGAAAGACAATGTTTTAGGTACTGAGGGGAATATGATTCTACAGGCCGTACCTACAGCTCACAATAAAGTAAAAATTCAGTAGACATGATGAAATATTCATTCCCCTAAATCCAACAATTTATTTCAAATTAGGTTGCTTTAAGTCTATAAAATTATTATATACACAATGAGAATTGTATTTACTCCTCTGACCAAGTAGATTATGTTCAAAGAGAAAAAGTGAGCTCAGCCACTCCAGGAAACAGTATTCTAATAATTGCAGTGACCCTAAAGTGTTCCTTCATGTAACAGACAATAGATGGCCAGTCACTCTACAAAATTAAGTTTAGACAACTTGTGGAAAACACTTGAATTCTTGCACATTTCAATACAATTAGGAAGGGATATATCCTTTAATTCACTTTTACTTATAGTGTACTGATATTTGCCCATATTTTGTTACTTTCTTAAAAATTACATGTTTCTATGCTCTGTTAGGAAGTTCAGAGAGCCCTGGAGTAACTACTGAGTGAAAACTTCTGGAGTAGTAGTGTTGAAATCATTTTAAGAAGATGTAAACATTATTTACTAACACTTTTTCTTAAGAAACATAGACCTTTACAAACTCATATTATTAGTGAGGAGAATGGACAATGTCTTTATGGGACACATGCTCTAAAGCAATCCTATTGATGTCAGTGTTATTAACTTGGGTATTCAAATGCAAAGCTGATTTCCTAACCTCTTTGTATCCTTAAGCAAATCCTGGTGGAGGGTATTACTAAAGGTTAGAGCATTATGCACAAAGTTACTCCCAGTACTAAATGGAAAAGGGACTAAATCATATTGAAACAATTATAACAGGAGGAATGCAATCATAAGGCAAATCCAAAAAAAATCTATATACAAATGAAAAAATGAATATGAAACTACTAAAGTCAGTGACATCTTGAGAAAATTTATAAGCAAAATTAGGGTCATTCTTTAAAAAATGATTACATTGAAATAGAATCATGCAAAAAGAACTGAAATATAGTTGAGAACTCTTCATTTTAAATGCTTGTCTTCAAGGAGGGACACTGCCTTTAGTTAGATACCAGGCCCACTCCAGAGAAAGTAAGAAGATAAGTATACTCCTAGAAACTAATCACAAAATTTTAGTGATTTAGTTACAAAGAATTCTGAAATCTATCCTTTGTGAAGAAAAAAATAAATCAATATTCTTAAGGAAAAAAATTAAAGTAGTTGTTTTTAGGTGGTATATTTTAAAATTTAAGAAGTCATTATTGAGACTTCCCTGGTGGCGCAGTGGTTAAGAATCCGCCTGCCAGTGCAGGGGACATGGGTTCGAGCCCTGGTCCAAGAAGATCCCACATGCCGCGGAGCAACTAAGCCCGTGTGCCACAACTACTGAGCCTGCGCTCTAGGGCTCACGAACCACAACTACTGAAGCCTGGGCACCCAGAGCCTGTGCTCCGCCACAAGAGAAGGCACTGCAATGAGAAGTCCGTGCACCGCAACGAAGAGAAGCCCCTGCTCGCCACAGCTAGAGAAAGCCCACGCACGGCAACGAAGACCCAACGCAGCCAAAACTAAATAAATTAAATAAATAAATTTTTTAAAAAAAGAAGTCATTATTAAGCAACTCCATATAGCAAGTTAATATGCTTTGTTAGCTTGTATTTTTTAAAAGCTTTAATAAAGTATCATTGACATAAAATGAATCACTCATATTTGAATTTCTTGGAGCCCTTTTTAGATTCTTTGTGATTATCTGTATAGAAAATCAAGTCTTCTGCAAATAGATACAGTTTTACTTCTCTTTTTCTAACTTAAATGCCCTTTATTTCTTCTTTTCCCTTATTGCAAATCTGTCTTACTCACTAGCACATTTAATATGAAGTTGAATAGAGATTAGCCTTAGGTGGGAAGAAGGTTATTTTACAACTAAATTAGTATTAAGAAAAGGAAAATAAAAGAAAGAGAAATGAAGGAGAGGAAACAGAAGGAAGATTGGTTAGCTATAGATGACAAACCCTCTGAAGGTTATGGCAGAGAGAGAGATGGAATCCTTACCTGATGACCATGATATTTCCTGTGAAATAGATGCCAAGGTCATCTAATGAGCCAAGGTCATCTAAAGCCAAGGTGTAGAGTGATAGGAAGTTGGCAGATGAGCTTGGTCAAAGAGAATAGCAAGAGGGAGAGAAGACATAAGGAGAAAACGCTGACCTGTCCCATGTAGGAAGGTATATAAGTAGCACTGAAGGACTTGTGGAAAGACTGGCAAATGTCAAATTGTAAGCATTATGTAATTTTTAAAAATTAAAATGTTCAGTAATCAGTGTGCAAAAACCAAGAACTCAGGTTATTGGTTTGAACTGAGTTCGATTCAACTGTCTTGAGTTAGAAGGGAACCATTGGAAGGACAATGGTAATAAAGGTAATGAGAGAGTAAAAACAATAGAATAATCCCAATTACAAAGCAAAAACTGTGTTGATAATCCAAATATACACTACACAAATAAATAAGCTAATATTCTATTTATCTATTGCGGTGTAACAACCCATCTAAAATCTAGTGGTATAAAATAATTTAATTGTGCTTGTGAATTCTGTGAGTCAAGAATTTAGACAGGGCCAGGGGAAGGTACAATCCTTAGTTCGTGGTATCTGGGGCCTCAGCTGGGAGGAACTGAACAGCAGAGGGCTTGTTAAGCATAACTCTCTCTTTGTAGTTAGCGTCAAGGCATCTTTACATGGTCTTTCCATGGGACTTCTCCAGCATGACATCCTCAGCCTAGACAGAGTTTTCACAGGGCTCCAAGAGTGAGGGTTCTCGTAAAGAAAGCAGAGGCTGCATGGCCTCATTTAGGACATCACGTAGTGTCACTTCAGCCATAATCTATTGATTGAAGTAGGCATAAGCCCACCTAGATACAAGGGGAGCAGACCTAGACCACACCACTCAATGAGGGGTGTCAGACAATATACAGTCATGTTTTAAAACTGCCACAGCTAGAAAAAAATTGCTAATACTTACACCACTATGTTGCCTTTAAAGCAGATGTGACCGGTAGATTATACCATAAAAACAAATAAATCATTTAAAAATAAGTCCTCATACACTCATGTATTTCAATAGAACATTCTTTGCTCCAAACATCTCTTAATCAAATGATTTTCTCAGAAGTGGTTGCCAGTTCTCCACAATTCTTGTTGACTAAATTACTAGGCAGAAACTACAGCTCCATGATCTACATCATGTTACAGACAAGTAATAAGACAATAGTATTTTGAAATGAAATAAAATATTGATGTAAGCCAATCTATATATTTGTCTAGCTAAAAATTTTATATCACTTCATACTTGCAACTAAATGTGAAAGCTGGGGAGAAAACATCTGAATGGGAAAGCAAACTAAGAACACTCTGGTGGGAAATTAGAACACTGAGAGAAAACCTGAGAGGGTCAAGGCAACAGAGTATAAACTTTGGGATGGGAGAGGTCTGTCTGAGTTTGAATTCTGACTCAGATATCTAACGAATAGTGTAACTTGGGGTTAATTATTTAACCCTTAAGGGCAGTTTACCTTTCTACAAAAGGAGAGTATACTTATCCAACCATGTATTTTTAAGGATTAACATAGGGTAAATATAAAAATACCCACCAATAAGCACTTAACTTCATGGATTAGACATCAAATAAGCTGTAGTAACAAGACTTTCAAAGGCTGACAAGTGGGTTATCCAGAGAAACAGAGATATTATAATTCCAATCAACAGACAATATCAGATCAACACAATGCGACAAGGCAAATTGATTCAAACTGAGTTAACAAAATACTGCAATGCCTTAGCACAGGTCAAGGAAAAAAGGCTTGGGAAACTGAACAGTAATCCTGGTTATTATTTGTTAGGGAGAGATTGGCAATTGAAGACCACAGTTTCATGTGTATAGACACAACTATAGGTTTAAAAAACCTATACAGCTTCACATATTTATTTAGTAATAATAATATTTAATATCTATGTATTGTTTACTGTGTCCCAGGCACTTTTTAAGGATTTTACTTATATTAACTCATTTAAACTCCTCCCTCCTAAATACAAACCAGTGAGGTAAATACAAACACAATTCCCATTTTATGGCCAAATATATTGAGGCACAGAACAGTGACTTGCTCCAGGTCAACTATTCAATACTTATAAATGATGGACCCAGTATTTGGAACCAGGAACTATAACTTTGGGTCCACATTCAAAATCACATCACCACTTCACTTCCTAAGAAAATTTTGGTTTGGGATATCCCTAATCTTGGTTGATATCAAATTTATTCTCATACAATTGCAATTAATACAATTAATGGCCACCTTTTTTTCTTAGCAGTAGTGGAAACAGCCTACTGACTTAATAATGTCCTTCCTTTCTTTTCCAGTCATTCTTAGAAATTAGCAAAAACCTGCATCACATCATCCATCATCATTTCCCCTTAAAATATCCAATCATGCTCACTAACATGCACTAATTAATTTTTAAAATGTAGTCTCCTAATAACTGTTAGCGTGGCATCATAAAATTCTACTTTTATGATAGCATGACTATGAGAACATTTTTAAAGAGGGATTAATTTCATTTATTTGTATGAATTCTTTTTTAATGAGAATGACACTTTCCATACTTTTGTCCAGATTCAGAGTCCATCCCTTTTGTGATTAAATAATCCCATCAATGAACTGAATATTATTTATTTGACCTTGGATCATATAGTATATTTTGACTTTTCTAGCACTGTCTTATAAATTTATATGGTTATTTAAAAATTTCTTACTTTTCTACAAAGACTCCATACTCTTTAAGGAAAAGGACTGAGCATTTTATCAAATTTTATCCACCACTGTGCTATTCACGAATAGGCAATCAAAATGGTTTTAAATATAGTAGTATCAGGGTTTGAAAACACTTGTAGTGACAAGCACAGATTCCTTTATTACATTACCTGAGTTTTCAACTTACTTATTGCTCATGATATTCCCTTTAAATATTCTCACCTCATATTCATCCTACCATCTCCTTTCTCTGTTGTTTCGTGTTAATAACTGCAGCGGAACAGTGAGCTTCCATTAAAATCATCCTTGTGTGGAAATACTCAAGGAATGTTGAATGTCCCATCAGAGTTAAAGTATTTTTATATGGGTGTGTGGGAATGACTAAAATTCATATTTTATTTACCCATTCATGCCTTAGGTATGTTGTTTAAAAGCAAATTCATTAATTAGAAATATAGCACATATTAAATCATTTTCAATTATTAGTGCTTTATTATGAATTGGGATACATAATTAGCAGGCCAGTAACCTAATGAGACTTTGAAAATATAAAATATTAGTAGTGACATTTAGCAATGTGAAATCAGCAGGGCGAGGTACAGAGTATTAGGTCCTTCCAAATGCAGAGGATTTAGGCTTCAGTAACAGATGGTGGAAAACTGAGGGGGAATATGAGGTTTCTGTTCGCCTTTGATTCAGAGTTCTCTAACTGGTCCGCATTAGAGCCACCTGGGGAACTTTTAAACAATACAGAGGTGTGCCTGTCTCCTGGACCATGTGTTGATTGAATCCATCTCTGGTGAGCCAAGCAGCTTTAGGTGTTAAAAGTCTTTACCAGTAGGTTGTAATATGCAGCCAGACCTGGGAATCCCTCCCTTGGCTGGAGATTTACTATAAGGGATCAAAAGAGGTTTAAATAAAACACCTTTGCTTACTTTACAGTTTTCATATCGGATCTGCCCTAGGTGGGGAATGTCACTACAGTTTCTTTCCCTCAAAATGTCTTATGCTATTTCTTTCTTTCTTTATTTCTTTATTTAATTTATTTATTCACTTGGCTAGGACAAACAGTGATTGTGTGATTTAAGACCAGCATATGATATGCTCCAGTAGTTAAAACTGGTTAATTTAGTAAATTCTATATAGGTCAAATAATTATTTTTTAAAAGTCATAATTTATAACTTGTATATAAATAGTCATTTTACTAATAGCAATCACATTCTTAATAACTGAATAATAATGAATGCACAGTTTATGATCTTTAATGAGTATTTATACACATTATGTTAGATTAGTTACAGTATTGTGTTCATTCAGATAAAAAATAATAAATGCTTTAAAAAGTATTTTTAGAATTCTGTATTATGTAGAATTTTATATTTTTAAAAATTTTTAAATAAAAAAGCAAAGTACCTCAGAGGCAGCGTACAAAAAAAGCAATCTAGCATTATCACAATGAATTAATATGACTAACTCCATTCTGCCACAAGTAACACAGGCAATGCAATATGCAATATATGTCTTAAGTGTGGATATGAAAATATATGGGGTGTATATATATGGCTTGAAAATTAGAAACAGAAAGCTCGATCTGTCATAAATTCTCATTACAATCACATATATAATCTGATATTGGAAAATAGGATGGAAATAAGGAATGTGTGAAAACTAAAGATAACAGAGCTCACTGTACATCTGTTCCTCATCTGTACCTTATTTCCTGGCAACCTTTAAAGATAGAATATTAATGAATTTTAGAATCAGTTTATCAAGATAATTTGGCCATAAAGAGTGCTTACTAAAAAAAAAAAAGAGTGCTTATTTATCTCATAAGCTCAGCTTTCCAAATAAGTTTTGGACTCACGTAAACATTAGCAGTATTTCAGCGCAAGGAAGAATTCCATAGCCTGGGAATGAGGCTTTACTTGAACTCTAAACTCACCGGGGAAATGTGCCCATCACTTTTATCACAAATAACAGTATCAGAACAGCTCGCTTAGGTCTAATCTTAAGGAAGATTTCACACAGTGGATGCTGTTTAGAAGATACAGAATTAGTTTAATATGTTTTCTACTAATCCTCCTCCATTTTTCTTTGAAATTTACCTGACCTTAGCTACATGAATTTCAAAGTTTCTAACCCAGCGCTTTTCAATATAAATGTAATGTGAGCTACATGCAGACTTTTTAATTTTCTAGTACTCAAAATAAGTAAGAAGAAATAAATTACTTTTAATAATATATTTAACTATTTAGCCAAAATGTTATCATTTCAATATGTAATCAATATAAAATTATTAATGACATATCTTACACTCTATTTTTCATACTAAGTCTCCAAAATCCAGTGTACATTTATACTTAAAGCACATCATAAATCATAGTGGCCAGTTTCAAATGCTCAATAGCCACATGTAGCCAGTAGCTTCCATATTGTTCGTGCTGTTCTAATGCCTTTAGTAGTCCATAATGTAAATGGAACACAGAACATCATAAAAATGAGTCTGCATGTAGTGAGATGGATGGATCTAGAGTCTGTTATACAGAGTGAAGTAAGTCAGAAAGAGAAAAACAAATACCGTATGCTAACACATATATATGGAATCTAAAAAAAGAAAAAAATGGTTCTGCAGAACCTAGGGACAGGACAGGAATAAAGACGCAGATGTAGAGAATGGACTTGAGGACATGGGGAGGGGGAAGGGTAAGCTGGGACGAAGTGAGAGAGTGGCATGGACTTATATATACTACCAAATGTAAAATAGATAGCTAGTGGGAAGCAGCTGCATAGCACAGGGAGATCAGCTCGGTGCTTTGTGTCCACCTAGAGGGGTGAGATAGGGAGGGTGGGAGGGAGACGCAAGAGGGAGGAGATATGGGGATATATGTATATGTATAGCTGATTCACTTTGTTAAAAAGCAGAAACTAACACACCATTGTAAAGCAATTATACTCCAATAAAGATGTTAAAAAAATAAAATAAAATAAAATTGTATATAGTGAGAAGCAAAAAAAAAAAAAAAAGAGTCTGCCAATCTTATTACTTAGACAATAATAATTTCATCCTCTTTTCTTCAGAGCATTTGATTAAAATTCTTTCATATGTGAGTCCCTTTAGACTGATATAACTCTTGTTATCTTGAAATACCTGGGCATAGATTGCTTAATAAAAAAATCAAAATATAGATAGATGAATATATAGTTAAATAGATAGCCATTGGCTATCTATCGACTAACCGATGATATAAAATGTACATTTGCAAATAACATATAAGTTGACTTTCAACCTAATTCATACAATGCCCAGAACATTAACAAGGGATATATGTGCTTCAGGGTTAACTGTGGTGACTATAATTTTGTAAACAGTGAATTAACGTGTCATCAAGTAAGAGGTATGGAATCCTCATAGAATGCAGAGAGGCTATACTAACACTCCTCCCCAACTCTCCAGTGATATATAAGTTATCTCTTGTTGACCTAGACAAATTGCAGAATGAATGAACTGAAATCATGGAATTAAAACTATTTCCTGGCACCATTACATTCTGATTCTCTATATATCAAAGTACATAGGGCCAACACATTTCAACATCAAGTCAAATACTGGTGTATATTGTAACCGCTTTAAAGTGTAATAGTTATACCATTAAAAAGAACGTCTCTCATTTTCATGTTTTCCCTCACCTATGGAATGTTATTCACACCTAAAGGACTGTGATAATGTCTTTCATGGTGCTGTATCTGTAGGACATTGAACAACTATATACCTAGTATAATTTTTCCCTAAGTGTATTTCATTATATCCTGTTTCCCCCTTAGTTTGCATAGAGAAAAGAATCATTGACAAAATGGTGAAGTTCTCTCATAGGAGAACAAAGTAATTTACAGTTCATAGCCGTGAGCCAACAGAATAAAAACATATATCCTAGATAAAAGATGTACCCAAGGGCAGTGCAGTAATAATCATTTAAAAATGTTTTGTTCTAGTATGAAGAAGCTATACGCATATTTTGTCAAAAGCAGATTTGGTGATATCTACAAAGTAACATACTTTTTGTAGGCATACCTAGGAGAAAAATGACTAATTCTTGAGAGATAATTCATCTTATTCAATTCAGAGATGGAAAATCATTCTTTCACTATCTGAATTCTTTCACTCTAAAATATTTTCATTAATTTCACTTTATAAAGATATAAAATTCGTATGTTCACTCATGACAGAAAGCTTTCAGAATTTTGTTTCTCCTGTTTGTAATAATAATTATACTATTAAAACACTACACTCAATATTTTCAAATTACTATGAGAAAGTGTTCTTATTGATCTTATTGATAATAAATGTGATTAGCATTTTAACTCTAAATTGTAGTTCGAGCCAATGTAATATTTATTGAATGCAGATTCTTAGTGTCTACTACTGAATGCCAAGTGATGTGCTTGGAATTATGATACAATATACAGCAATATAAATAAATCTTACCAATTTATAAAATAGGGTTTATTTAAGTAGTAATATCTTCTGGACTATCCAAAATAAGTTTTAAGTGACAAAATTCTCAATTGCTTATATGCAAATTTTGAGAAATATCCTTGTTACATACATAATGCACAGCTTTAATCTGTTCAAGAAACAAAATAGATAGCTAGTGGGAACCTGCTATAAAGCACAGGAAGCTCAGCTCTTTGATGACCTAGATGGGGGGGATGGGGGGGTGGGAGGGACGTCCAAGAGGGAGGGGATATATATATACATATAGTTGATTCACTTCACTGTACAGCAGAAACTAACACAATATTGTAAAGCAATTATACTCCAATAAAAAAATAGTTATAAAATAAAAAAGAAACAAAATGCTCTTGTAAAGTATATAATCTTCAAATTATTATATTGCTAAAAAACCAAATTCAACCAAGTAAGTCTGAAGACCTAATTGGCTTTATTCAATGATTCATAAATAAGGCAGCATCCCTTCTAGCAACTGAAAGAACCCTCTGAGGGGTTACATAAAATGGATGGTTTTTATAGGAAGAAGGGTAGGGGAAGCTTTCTATTAGCAAAAGAAAAGAAAGGATTATTTTTAGGTCAGGACTTTTTTGGGGGTCCTGACCTAAAAATAATGAGATGGCATGAGTTTTATCATGCAGATTGCCTCCCTTTAAAATTCCCAAAATAATTGATTAATATTATTTTTGGGCAAAGTCAAACTGCAGTTAGGTTAAGTATTAAATCTAGGTTTGATATCATTGAAACAGGAGGGAAGGGGGCAGGGCACAACCTTTAAAAGAATGTTTTAGCCATAGGACATTACAAAGACTTGTTAGAACCATCTGGGTCCAAGATGGCAGAAGATTCCACTTCCAGTAGACCTTGAGCCTCATTATACACTCATTGTAATACATTAGCATGCTAAATGTATTAGCATGTGCTAATGACACACCCACCAGCGCCATGACAGTTCTGAGGCCAACCATAAGAGGTCAAAAAGTGAGCGGTTGCTCAATTCCTGGAAATCCCCACCCCCTCCCTGAAATAGTTGGAATAATCCTCCCACTCATTAGCCTATAAAATTACCAGCCCATAAAAACTAACCATACCATATTTTGAGGTCTCTTGCCTTTTGCTTCTGAGATGGCCCACACTCTGTCTGTGGAGTGTGTTTCTCTCTAAATAAATCCACTTCTTACCTATCACTTTGTCTCTGAATTCTTTCATGATGAAGCAAGAACCTCAAATTCACCAGGAACATCATGGGCTATAGCACAAGTGATGGCATTTTGGGCCTGTGGTTTTTCTCTTTAATGGTATACTATACAAAACAAAACAATAGCATGTGGCCTTCCAAATATTTTTTCTACAATGACAGACAACTTAGGCCTCTCCCATCCTGCTTTTCCACTAGTAAATTATAATTGGGCATTTCCTGAAAATGTAATTGTACAGCAAAAAATACATAAATCTAAAAATATACATGATCCCATCAGTAACTAGTTTCTACAAAGTCATTTTTTTATGTTTCTATTTTCCCTAAAGTCAACTCTTTTTTTTTTTTCTGGAGTTTGTGTAGGAACACAGTTTATCATAAGATCAGGAGAAAGTTTGAAATTAATTACCATATCTACCCACTTCACAACCTATTGTAACTATAGGCATTTTACCAAAGGTCTATTGCTGCACTTTTCTGACTTAATGGAAATATGGTTTACAAGCCATTATCTAATTATAATGAAAATTTATAATATTGTGATTTATAAAGAGAAATACATATTTGGTCTTCTATCCCTTTCTTGACTTAAGAGTACCTAAAACCCTTGGAATTTCCTGTTATAAAAACTATAAAGGTGTTTTTTTTGTTATGTTAACATGGTGACTTTTAGAAAGCCCTTAGGTAACTTAAGGATGGGGACTTGTTGCCAGGGGAACCAACTTCTTTTTTTCTTTTTTTAATTAATTAATTTATTTATTTTTATGGCTGTGTTGGGTCTTCGTTTCTGTGCGAGGGCTTTCTCTAGTTGTGGCAAGCGGGGGCCACTCTTCGTCGCAGTGCATGGGCTTCTCACTATCGCGGCCTCTCTTGTTGCGGAGCACAGGCTCCAGACGCGAAGGCTCAGTAATTGTGGCTCACGGGCCCAGCTGCTCTGCGGCATGTGGGATCTTCCCAGACCAGGGCTCGAACCCGTGTCCTGCATTGGCAGGCAGATTCTCAACCACTGCGCCACCAGGGAAGCCTGGAACCAACTTCTTGATTATAGGGTTGAAGCTTTCAGTACCCTACCCACCCAGAGGGGGATGGAGGTTGAATCAATCAACAATGGTCAATGATTTAATTAATAAAGACAAGTAATGAAGTCTCCATAAAAACCCAAAGGGACAGGGTGCTGAGAGCTCCCAGGTTGATGAACACACAGAGGTGCTGGAAGAGTGGTGCTCCTGGAGAGGGCCTGGAAGCTCTGTGTCTTTCCCCCCATACCTTACCCTATGCATGTCCTCTGTCTGGCTGTTCCTGAGTTATATCCTTTTATAATAAACTAGTAATCTAGTAATAAAATGATTCTCTGAGTTCTGTGAGCAGCTCTAGCAAATTAATCAAACTCAAGGTGGGGGTCTTGGGAATCTCTGATTTATAGCCAGTCAGTTAGAAGCTGGGGAAACAGCCCGAGCTTGTAACTGGCATCTGAAGTGGGAGTGGGAGGAAGTGGGGGGCAGTCTTGTAGGACTGAACCTTTAACCTGTGGAATGTGGTGTTATCTGTGGGTAGATAGTGTTGACCTGAAACAAATAGACTGCCAGATATTGATTCTGCAAAGATGGGTTTATTGGGGATCAGCAGAGAATTGCAGTTCACTGTCTGCAACCATGGCGAGCCACGTGCAAGTCTCCCACATGACAAGGGAAGGAGAACACTTTTTACCGAGAGGAAAAGGAAGTTGGGAGGGCAATAGTAAACAAAGAGCCCATGGCTTTTCATTGGCTGAATCCTTGCCAGGAAAGAAGAGGAGTCTTTCTTCTTCCTGTTGGGCTCAGCTTTTGTTGCAGGGTTTGAGAGCTCCCTCTTCTGGTCCCCCAACTCTACTTAATTAAGGTTTCTGTTTGTTAATTCTTTTTACATTTCCCTCTTTTAATCAAGATCTTTCTCTGAAAGCATTTTTGCTAATCAAGGATCAAGTTTTCTAGTTTTAGCTGCTTTTTGTTTCTCAATGTCAGGAAAGACCTTTCCTGGGTATAGTGTCTCATGTTGGAGGGAAAGTGCACAGGTTGGAAACCTAGTAAGGTCACATTTGAGTAACAAGGAGGGGCAGGAGGGAGAATTCTTAAGCATTTTTTATCTAAAGTCCATATGTTATCAAGCTCATAAACATTGGAGATCATCTGAAGTGTTATATCATCAACAAATGTGTGGCAACAAATTTCCAACAGGCCTGGTTGGATATCTTGGGAAAGCTGTCTCATCATATGTTGTCTGCTTCAGTTCTGGGAAATCTTTACTTTCAGGTCACCAGATGGTGTGAAAGTGTAGTCAGGGTTCAGCACTTTCTTTAGGTATGTCACATGAATCCAAGAGTCTATTCCTTGGAGTTGGCAGCACAAGTGTTGATTAGCAGTACTTGATAGGGGCCTTCTCAGTGAGAATGAAGGGAATTCTTCTGCAGGTGTCTTTTCCGAAAGATGAAGTATACAGTTTGCAAGGTTTGATGCTTAAGCTCTTTGTCTCCTGAGGGCCCACTGTGAAAAGATTGCTCTACCAAAACATGGTTATTTTTAATAGAAGCAATTAGGCTTGCGCTTATTAGAATATCTCTCTTTTTTTTTTTTATCAGCTGGTGGGTCCAAAGAAGCAGAAGTCAAGTGCATTGGGCATCTTTTAACTATCTCAAAGGGTGAGAGTTTATGAGTTCCAAAAGGGGCATGTCTGATATTTAGAAGGACCAAGGGCAATGCTTTTGCCCAAGCTATTCGGAGGGCCTCTACAAATTTTGCCAGTTGAGTCTTAATAATGCTGTTAGTGCATTCAACTAAACCAGAGGATTGAGGGTGGTAGGCACAGTGAAAGTGTTGTAAAAATGGCCAAACAGCTCAGACTTGTTGAAGCACCTGGCCAGTAAAATGTGTTTCTCAATCACTGTGAAGTTTAAGAGGAGTTGCCCAGGTAGGAATGATCTTTTCCAAAAGGACTTTAGCCAGAGAAGAGGCTGTAAGTAGCCTATCTGCAAGGGAAGGTTTCAGGCCAGGTGAAAACATCCTGAGCACGACAAAAACATATTTATACCCATTAGATGAAGGAAGATGTATGAAACCCATTTGCCAGACCTCAAATGGACCATCAGGCAGCTTAAAGTGGCTGGGACAGTACAAACAGGTTTCCCTGGGTTGTACTTTGGACAAGTGAGGTAGGCAATTTTTGAGGCCTTGTTAATGTTTTCCCACCAATATTGACTCATGAAGGCTAACTTTTTGTCAGTAGACCAATGGTTTAATACATGTACAGTGGTAAGAAATGGGAGTTTTAGAGTCTCTGGTAGGACTGGGATGTTATATGGTCCAAACCAGAGCTTCTCTTTTCTCAAACCAGCAACTGTTAAATTTCCAATCTTATTTTTCCTTTTCTGAAGCCAATTCTTGGGCCTCTCTAGCTAGTTTTTCTAAATTATCATTTGGGGAATTACTCCTTTAGACAAGAACAGAGGTTTGGCTGCTGTTGGTCCCTTTAAGGGCAGCATTCCTTGCAGAATTATCAGCAAGGTGATTTCCCCTAACTTTCAGAGAGTCAAGTTCAGAATGCCCAGAATCTTAATAATAGCTAAAGTGGCATGTAAAAGTATTGCATTCAATAATTCCTGAGCATGGGGACCATTTTTAACTTTATCTCCACTGAAAATAAGGAAGCCAAGTTGCTTCCACAGCACTCCAAAACCAGAAGCTACTCCAAAATCTTATCTACTATCAATATAAATACTTGTAGTTTTGTTCTTGTCTAAAGTACAAGCCGATGTAAGAGGAGAATCTCTAGGGAGCTTTATGTCATCCAGATCAGCCTTCAGGATTTATGAGAAATAAGAAGGACTCTCAGTATAATCTTGAGACATTACAGTCCAGGTGAATTGTTTTCCTTCTCAAGTGAAGGTAAAAAGCTATTGGCTAGCTTCATCAAGTGGAATACCAAAGAATGCACTGCATAAATCAATGGAGTGCATTGATTAGCTTCAATTGTTGGAGTTGAAGATTAAGAATTTTGGCGGTCTTCCTTGGGGGTGACTCATCTACAGTATGAGAGAGCTGGTTTGCCAGATTAACTAAATCTGGTGCGGACATAGTTGCCCATTTCATCCTGATCCTTTTTACTAGAAAAGAAAGGTCCCGGTCTAGCCCATTAATAAACATAGAGTTAAAACCTACTTGGGTGGAATCAACAACTGAAGGAAGAGCAGAATTTTTGTGTAAATATTCTGAAGTAGTATTCATGAACAGGTTCATCAGATTGTTGTGTGCAAGCCTGAATTTTGTTCCAATCAGCAGGCTTTGGAGAAACCCTAGGAATTGCTCAATGAATTTGCCTAACGATTGCCCAAGCCCAATCATACAATAAGTTAGTGGGCTGCTCTCCTAGCTGTAATTCTAGCAAGTTTTCAGGACTTTCCCAATTGACAATTTTCATCCAGTGCTCAGACTGACCTTCACAGATAAGCATATGAACTATAAGTCAGAGAAACCAGGTTAAGTTTGAATGATTATATTAAATGCCTCAGCTAGTCTGTGAGGGTCTTTTGTTATTTTGGGAAAATTTTTGACTATGGCTCATAGCTCAGCTTTAGTCCAGGGAGTATAAGAAATTAAGGGTTTAGCCTCTGAATCCTCAGAAATCTTAATTTTAAAGAGACAAGTTCTGACAAGCTCAGAGGAAAAGCACATGGGAAGAGTTTGAGAGAAAAGGGAAAGTTTGGTGAGAGACTTAGTATGGGGGATTTGAGGGGAGGGTGGAGGTGTAGGCAGCATAGAAGGGAAGGGAGAAGATGGTATTGGAGGTAGAGTCTGGCCTCAAGGAGCCCAGGGACAGAGACAAGGTGGCACCAGAGGTGGAGCCTGAGGCAAAGAAGCCAAGGAAGAACTTAAGGCTTTGATGCCATTTTATCTACCTTTAATCATGTTTGCCCCAGCTAATCTTAAAATCTTATGTTGCAGAGGGGCAATTTTAGACTCCTGATAACATTTGTTAGCCTTAAAATACCAATTGAAATAAACATTCTACTCAGTCCTGGAAATTTTTGAGCTATTATAATCCAATTCAGTTTTAAAGAAATTAAATTTGGAGACTTCAAAAATTCCCCATAATGGCCATTAATGTTCTAAACTGCCTTTGGTCAGGTCAGTCCATTTAGTTAGAAATACACAAGAGGAAGTGCAGTGGTTTTTTAAGTTGGCTGGAGTCCCTGTAATGGTGGGGCACCCTCAAAGTACTTAGATAACTGGGATTCCATTCTCGAGAGACTTTTCCTCTAGAGAAAGAACAATTTTTAAGCAGCTTAAATAGTTTATTGCCCTGATGGCTAAATTCAAATAGCTTGAGGGCCAACCCCAACCAGTCTTAAAGAGGCAGCTTGGTCCCAGAGGAAACAGGCTGACGTTTTTTTTTTTAGCCAGCCTCCAGGAGACAGGTGGCACTGTTTCAGAGAAACAACCCCATTCCTGAAAGAATGGGTCGAAGGCTAGTGAGTTTCAGGAGAAGTAGTCCCTGTCCCAAAGGGAATAGGCCAAAAGCTAGCCAGTTTCAGTGAAACAGTCTGATCCCAAATCCAACATTAGTGCCAAATGAGTACTTGCATATGGAACAAGGCCTTAATCAGAAAGACAAAACCTTTAAAAAGATCTGAAATAAAGCCTGGAGAGCTTCAAATGGAAAGAGGCTGCAAGTTCGGATCCAGGAGAAAGACATACCTTCAAACTCCAGCTTCCATGAGAAAAGCAGTGGGCAACAAAGGTCTGGATTATGGGTACCTCAGCAGAGCTGGAGTCCTCAGGAGTCTTCTCTGGTCCCTTTACATGTCACCAAAATGTTGTTCTGAAACCAATAGACTGCCAGATATTTCTCCAGCAAAGATGGGTTTATTTGGAATCAGCAGAGAATTGCAGTTTTCAAGTTCCTGCATGGCAAGGGAAGAACACCTTTATGGAGGAGAAAAGGAGGTTGAGAGGGCTACAGTAAACAAAGAATCCATGGCTTTCATTGGCCAAGTCCTTGCCAGGAAAGAAGCAGAGTCCTTCTTCTTCCTCTTCCAGGGCCTAAGAACTTCCCCTTTCTGGTCTCCCAATTCTATTTAATTGAGGCTTACAATAGTGTCAGAATTGAGGTGAACTGTAGGACTCCCAGCTGCTATCCCAAGAATTGCTTTTTGGTGTGGGGAAACCCCCCGCAGCCCCACACCCCCAGGCACATTGGAATTGATGGCAGACCTATTTAAACGTCCTCTTGCATTTTAATGTATTTTGCAGAAATTCTTAAATGTAATAATTGCACACCTGAATATGTATCTAATGGAAATTGAGCAATCAGAAATCACAATTTCATAAACTACATATAAATAGAAAATTTAAAGCAGATCTAAAGATGTGAGAAGGTTTGGGTGGGAAGTAACATACTGATAATGAGGAGTTCTATGATTTACTCCATTTGTACTTAATTACTTCGACTCATTACAACTGACATTCTAAATATTTTAGCATACATGGAAATTCTGATGCTTATGACTTTTTCTCAATTTTTCTTGACTTCTTTTACACTTTGCATGCATGAAATAAAATTTAAGACTAAGTATGCAAAAACAATGGCAGTATGTTAAGAAAAGTTTTTCCTACTATATTTTCAACATGAAGAAACAAATACTTCCAATCTTGAAAATATTATTTAAAAACAAAATTTCAATATGAATTTTATGCTAAATTAATATGATTGAGTGTCACTGAATGTTTTTCATAAAGAAGTTAAAATCAAATAATAAATATTAATTTTTTTGTTGAAGATCACATGCAATACACAAAATTTTGAACAAAAAGCTATGCTTTTAGATATTTATTTCTCACTACTTGTATCTATGACTATATTTTGGTCACCAATGACATGATTTAATGTAAATTGCCTTATTGTAAAGAAATGCAGAAAGTTATCACAAAATGTGGGAAATATACCACCGTAGAATGTTTTGCTTCATTTTTCTTCCTCTCTGTTCTTCTGCCTTGACTGTCTCCTCCAAGAAATTTCAGAGTTATTTTGCAATTGATTTCTACATATATGAGCCTTTTCCAAGAGTGTAAATGTATTAAACACAAACCAAAACAAAATAAAAATCAAAAAACAACCAAAATAAAAAAACCTCAAAGTTTCCTAGGGGTCTTCGTTAACCCTATGGGAATATTGTGACATCACTAATCACTATTTGAATGATGAAGAAATATAAAAAATTCTTATTAAGAACCTTTATTAATGGATCCTTTCAGTAAATTGCTCTCCTTCCCCATGCAAAATAAACTATCCCCAAGGATGCCTTCAAAAGTACAATATTATACTGCTATGGCATAGAGCTCAGATCTTCTCAACTAAATCAAGTTGAGTTTATGCTATTTCACAGTTGTGTAAGTCAGGAATTTGGACAGAGCTTAGTTAGGTGGTTTTTCTTTTTTTTTTTTTTAATTAATTAATGAATTAATTAACTTCATTTATTTATTGGCTGCATTGGGTCTTCGTTGCCATTCACAGGCTTCTCATTGCGGTGACTTCTCTTGTTACAGAGCATGGGCTCTAAGCATGCAGGCTCAATAGTTGTGGCACACGGGCTTAGTTGCTCCGCAGCATGTGGGATCTTCCTGGACCAGGGCTCGAACCCGTGTCCCTGCATTGGCAGGCAGATTCTTAACCACTGAGCCACCAGAGAAGTCCCAGTTAGGTGGTTTTTCTACTCCACTGAGCTTGAACTGAGGTCACTTGGTGGAATTCTACATTTAGATGAACTGATGGAGGGTCCAAAACAGCTTCAGTGACAGGTCTGAAGCCATGATAGTAATATCAGGAAGTCTGGGCTCAGTTGGAACTGTTGACGGTATGCCTTGTCATGACCTATTCGGCATGGTGATCTCAGGGTATTTGAAATTGTTATAAGTCAGTCCATAACTCCCAAAGTGAGGTTCCAATGGATAGAAAGTGGTCCCAGAAACTGGTACAGCGTTGTTTCTGTCATGTTCTATTGGCCAAAAGAGGGCACACTCAAGTTCAAAATGAGTGTCAAATAATTTTATGAACATTTTTAATCAGCCACAACATTCACATAGAAAAGATAGGGTTTCAATAACATATTCAGAAGAATCTTCACTATTGTAAATAGGAAAACTGTGGCTGCAGGTTGTTGAAGATTTGAGAACCGAAAAGATAGATTACCTGGAGAAGGTAATGTTTGATGAGGCTGTTAAGGTTTCCTTTGGAGCTAGACAGGTCTGGGTTGATATGGTGTTGGGAAGGAGAAATTTTCTTCTACCCTGCAAGGTTTTCCTGACCAGTCTAAGAATTAAATTGACATAAAACAGACTAACAGGAGAAAATCCAACAAAACTTAGTAACATGTACACACGGGAGAGACCTAGGAAAACTGAGTAACTCACCAAAATGGCTGAAACCCGTCACTTTAAATATCATCTTCCACTAAAGACAAAAGAGGATATTGGGGGTAGTGGTTTGGAAACTCAAAGAGGAGGAATGCAATTGATGTGGAGATGGAAAAGCAAATGTTTGGTAAACAAATGTTGGCTGGGCCATGCAGAGACAATGAGACAGAGAGGAATTTTAATAAAAGATCTTTGCGAGGTTCCTCCCTGTCAATAGCACCTAATTCATACAATAGTTATCTATGGTGATGGTTGCCTTCCTTGAATGGGTTCTCCATCTACATTCTTTAGGCAGCTAGGGAGAAGGTCAAAGGTTCTTCCTGAGTCTTTTGGGCCTTGATTGTTCAAAATAATCCACATGCCAAAGACACATTTTGTTGGGGCAAAATTTCCCCCCTACACTGGATCTGCCATTTGCTAGTTCTTTGAGTTAGAAAAGTTACTTATCATTTCACTCAGTTTCTCATCTACAAAATGATGATGGTAAAACCTACTTACAAGATTAAGTATTAGTTATATTAATCTGTATTAAGACATAGCATAGTACTTTGAACATAGTAAGCATTCAATGTCTTGCACAGTTATTATAGTTGAACTTCTGGTAGGTTGGTAGTAAAATTCCAGGCAATTCAATGCAGAAGTGTAGCTGTTGCAGGAAGGGGAATCCCTTCCAGGGCCCGAAAGTGGGCTGTTGTCTAATACTCGGAAATTAATTGTCCAAGGAGACACACGTGCTGACAAAGCAAGAGACTTTATTGGGAAGGGTGGAGAGCAGGAGGGTAAGGGAACCCAGGAGGACTGCTCTGCCATGTGGCTTACAGTCTAGGGCTTTATGGTGATGGAATTGTCTCTGGCCAATCACTCTGACTCAGGGTCCTTCCTGGTGGCTTGCTCGTCGCTCAGCCAAGATGGATTCCAGCAAGGAGGATTCTGGGAGGTTGGTAGGACATACGGACTGGCGTCTCCTTTTGACCTTTCCTGAAATCGTCTGGTTGGTGGTGGCTTGTTAGTTCTGTGTTCCTTAGTTCTGTGTTCCTTACCAGAACCTCCTGTCATAAAATAACTCATGCAAATGGTTACTGTGGTGCCTGGCCAGGGTATGAGGTTTCAGTCAGTGTTTCCCCTAACATAGTTATGAGAAGAACGCACCATCAAGAACGACAAATTTAGTTTTATCTTTTAATTGATTTGATAATGTCAACAATCAAATCTACCATTCTACTTAATTGTGAACAATATGC
Organism: Eubalaena glacialis; assembly: GCF_028564815.1. Classification (NCBI taxonomy): domain Eukaryota; kingdom Metazoa; phylum Chordata; class Mammalia; order Artiodactyla; family Balaenidae; genus Eubalaena; species Eubalaena glacialis. The sequence continues at coordinate 104,307,964 of NC_083718.1, forward strand.
TGGATTGTGTCATTCAGTGTAAAATTTTATATGATTAATAAGTTTAAGAACCAGTAATATCTTATAAAATTTTGAGGATGTTGAAAATTAAACTAATTCTAGAAGCTATTGTTTGATGATGAATAATACTTTAAAATTAGTTTGAAATTAGTTTGAATAGAGACAGATCCTAAAATTTATTTGTAAAGGTGGAACTATTTTGAAGGTATCATTTTCTATGACGCAGATACTGAAGAAAAGTCTAAACCTTCCCTTAATACCAAGATCAAAAATCTTTAGGACTCTTCCTGGATGCATATATAGCATTCTTTAAATAACACACATAAAAAACAGATCAGTATAATCCTTTCAGGAATTAACACTCTAGTGATAAACTTTTTCAGAATTTTTAAAACTACTTTCCAAACTTAATTTACATGGCAACATTTTAAAATCTCACTTAACCTTAACCTAAAGTTAATTCATTCCCTCAAGAGTAAATTTGGTGCAGCCCAAAGTAATTGTTATGTGAAGCCACTTACTCTGATTAAACTCTCTTAGTGTTTTCATAGGAATCTACTTTATTGGAAAACAATATTAGAAGAAATGGCCTAAATGTTCCTTTTGCTAATGCCACTTGAGTGCTGTTGGTCCTAAAGAAAAAACTTAGAGATATAAAAAGTTAATTAGATATGGCACATGCAAATGATTATGATTACTTAATTAGCAGTATTCCTTAAATTGGCACAATATGTAACCGAATATGTAGCTTAATGGCTTTGTTATTAATCAATTCTTAATGTAAATAGTTTGAAGCTCTTGTTTTGTAATGTTCATTATAATTAGTCCCTGTGGGAATCACAACTTTATTTCATTAAAACTCCTGCCTGCTACTAGTTGCTGCTAGGAAAACATGCACAAATTAATTGTGTTTTAGGAGCCAATGATATAAATATACAAGCTTCTGCATTGATTGGGTGACTGCTATATTGTAGGTCATTCTTTTCCACTGTGATAGATGGCATACAGTAGTTGGCAACACTGACCTATTTTAAATCAATAACACTTAGTAAGTCTAACTACTACAGAGGTTAAAAAAAATTGTTTGAAAATGCTATGTTTATCATGCCAGCTGGGACAAAATATGAATTTAGGTTATGGGCAGTTAATTTGTAAGTTTTAACTACTTTTCTTGAGCGAAACAATGATTAGTCTCTAGCAAGGATGACTTGTTGCCGAAAAACCCAGCCTCTGTTCACCGGTGCTGAATAGAAATGCGGAGACAGAACTTTGGAGGAGTAGAAAGGAGTAGCATTATTACTTTGCCAGGCAAAGGGGGCCACAGCAGGCTAACACTCTCAAGACTATGCCCCCCTTCCTGGGAACTAGAAAGGGTCTTATAGTTTCAGAATGGAAAACAGGGCTACAGATAAAGATCGGGGCTGTGTAGTCTTGCATTCTTCTTTCCTCCTGGAGACATTGAGATCATTAGGGCTGGAGTCAGGTGGTTCCAGAATAGGTTCTGGTGGTCCTCGAGGTTATTGTTCCATGACCCTTCTGGAATGAAGAATGCTCACGAAGGAAAAGAGTGTTAAGGAGTGTTGTCTTGGAAAAGTAAACATCAGGTGCATAGAACAACTTTAGCTAGAGGGCAATCATTTTCAGAGGGCAAGTAAGCAAGAAAGAGAGGGGGAAAAACATCAGTAGGAGACGGATTGAATGGGTGGAAAGAATAGGGCTGAATAAGGTTAACATAATGGGGGTGTCTCAACTAGTTTCTGCTGCAGCAGCTTGATGAACATTAACTCGGTTAGTACTTTTTAAAGAGATACTGAAATTTAAAAAAAAAAATTCACAAATAAATATAGTCCTGCTTGTTGAAAATTCCTCCCCAATCTTTTACTGTTACAAATGTCCTGTTGTAAATGCACCACAAGAGATGAATTTAAAACCCCAAATATTAAGATGCTGGACTGAAGGGAACAAACCACTCTGGCTTTCAAGTGCAGATTGATACCAATCAGAAGAAAACATTTTATCAGAAACAGACTCACGGACTTAGGAAACAAACTTATGGTTACCAAAGGGGAAAGGTAGGGGGAGGGATAAATTAGGAGGTTGGGATTAACATATACACACTACTACATATAAAATAGATCATCAACAAAGACCTACTATACAGCACAGGGAAATCTACTCAATACTTTGTGATAACATATATGGGAAAAGAATCTGAAAAAGAATAGATATATGTATATGTATAACTAAATCACTTTTCTGTACACCTGAAACTAACACAACATTGTAAGTCAATTATACTCCAATATAAAATAATAATTAAAAAAAAAGAACCCTGCTTATGTCATCAGCTGATTGCTGATGTCTTAGCTTGTGGTTTTCACAATACGGTATTTCAGAATACTAAGGCCAGCTACCAGCAGGGGAAATGAACAGTAACAACATAGGCAGAAATATCTTCATACTTGGATGAAATAATATTTGTTTAATATGTTTTTATTGGCCTTGGATGGTACTGTGCCTATAACTTTATTTTACTGTTGTTTTATTTTTTTTCAGTTGTTCGATAATGAAATAAAATTATACCTTTTTCACAAGTTTTTCCTTGTACTAATCCTTACAATATTTTTGTGAAATTGGCTACATACATTACCTGAAATCTGTGATAAAAATACTCTTGCAATCTCTGAAAAACCAAAGTACACATAAATGTCATATCTCAGTTAAATGGGGGAGATGAGCAAATCTTTAATGACTGTCAAGCACATTATATAAATATTTCACTGAAGTAAGACATGAGATAAAGTACAATTGATTTTGTCTATCTGTAAAAATAATCAATTCAGATAAAAAAATAATCATTTTGACAATTAATTTAAAATTAATATGCTTACTTTTTACAGTGGTTCAACATATCTATGGATCAAAAAATGAAAAGCATGAGAAAGTTATATTGTGAATAGTATTCCTCTGTCTCCCTCTATCTCTCATCTTCCCAACATATCTATGGATCAAAAAATGAAAAGCATGAGAAAGTTATATTGTGAATAGTATTCCTCTGTCTCCCTCTATCTCTCATCTTCCCAGTGTTTTCTTTCCATCTGACTAGGATAAGGATACTAAACATATTGTTAATATAGCTTTCTTTTATTCCTGCCAGTGTATATTTCCAATTCCAATGGAGCATGAGGGTTTCCTGATTTTCTTTGAATATTTTATAGATGTACCAAAACTTACATAAGCAGTGCTCTATTGATTAATCTTAATGTCCTATATTAATGTTCTATGTTATTATGATTAATGTTAATAATAATCTTGTACATATTATTTTGCATGTGTATGAATATATCTCGAAGAAAACGTCCCCAGATTGGGAATTCTGGTTCAAAAGATATTTATATTTTTATTTCTGGTAGATATTTTCAAATTGTTACAAAAATAGCATACCCTTTACACTCCCATTGTCAATGTATGAGATTATGTACTTTCTCCACAATTTCCCTAGACAAAGTGTTTTCTTTTTTTTTTTTAACATCTTTATTGGAGTATAATTGCTTTACAATGGTGTGTTAGTTTCTGCTTTATAACAAAGTGAATCAGCTATACAAATACATATATCCCCATATCTCCTCCCTCTTGCGTCTCCCTCCCACCCTCCCTATCCCACCCCTCTAGGTGGTCACAAAGCACCGGGCTGATCTCCCTGTGCTATGCGGCTGCTTCCCACTAGCTATCTATTGACAGAGTGTTTTCTAACTTGGATTTGTGACAATTTGATAAATAGTGTTACCTCTGGATACCTTAAACATACATTTTTCTATTTATGAATGATAAAGAACAATTTTTAAATTTTTAAAAGCTAATTCTAATCTCACTCCATTCCCAACCACACATTTTGTGTGTGTGTGTGTGTGTGTGTGTGTGTGTGTGTGTGTGTGATCCATTCATTTTCTTTGCCCATTTTTTGCTTTCCTTGTTGGATTTTTTTCTTTACAATTCCTAGTGGGACTTCATACATTAAAAAGATTAGTCCTTTTGGGCTTCTCTTTTGGCGCAGTGGTTAAGACTCTGCCTGCCAATGCAGGGGACACGGGTTCGAGCCCTGGTCCAGGAAGATCCTACATGTCGCAGAGCAACTAAGCCTGTGCCCCACAACTACTGAGCCTGCGCTCTAGAGCCTGCGGGCCACAACTACTGAGCCTACGTTCTAGAGCCCGCGAACCACAACTATTGAGCCCGCGCACCACGACTACTGAAGCCTGCATGCCTAGAGCCCATGCTCTGCAACAAGAGAAGCCACTGTGATGAGAAGCCAGCGCACCACAACAAAGAGTAGTCCCTGCTTGCTGCAACTAGAGAAAGCCTGCGCGCAGCAACAAAGACCCAACACAGCAAAAAATAAAAATAAATAAAATAAATAAATTAAAAAAAAAAAATAGTCCTTTTAATATGGGTTGCAAATATTTTTCCCATTTATACATCTATATATTTCATATGTTTGCTTTGCAATTCTGAAGGGTTAGGTTTTTTTAAATCAATTCTCTCAAGATATAATTGACTTATAATAAGAGGAATCCATTTTTAATGTACAGTGAATAAATTTTTATAAAACATATGATCACCACAAAAATCCAGTTGTAGAACATTTCATTCACTCCAGGAAGTTCTTTTTTGCCCTTTTGAGAAATATGCCTCTTACTCTGGGCAACCATTTTTCTGTCACTATAGATTGGTTTTGCCTATTCCAGAATATCAAATAAATGGAATTATAATGTGTTTATTTTTGGCTTCCTTTGATTAACATAATGCTTTTAAGATTCATTCATCTTGTTGTCTGTATTAGTAGGCTTTTATTTTATTTTTTGCTTTTGTTTTCATTTCTTACTGCTGAGCAGTATTTCATTATATGAATAGGCCAAAATTTCTTTATCCACTCACCTGTTGGACTTTTAGGTTCTTTCCAGGGTGTAAGTATTGGGAGTAAACCCTCTATAAACATTCATGTAGAAGTTTTAACATGTAAAAATATTTTCATTTATTTCAGGTAAATGTTTAGGAGTGTAACTCTTGTGTCATATAGTAAGTGTTTTTTAACTTTCTAAGAAAATATCAAGTTTCCAAAGTGACTGAATCACCAGCAATGTGTGAGAATTCCATACATTTGTATTTGTTTTTGTTTTTGTTTTTTTAATTTAGTCATTCTCATGGGTAGGTAGTGATATCTTATTTTTTTAAATTTATATTTACCAGATGACTTTGATGTTGACCATCTTTCATGTACATATAAGCATATCTTCTTTTGTGACATCTCTATTCATCTTTTGTCAGTTTTTAATAAATTACTTGTTTTCTTATTGAGATGTAATAGCTCTTTTTCTGTATGCTAGTCCCATGTCACATGTGTATATTTCCAATAAATTAGTTTACTTTTTCAGTTTCTTATCAATGTTTTTTTAAAAAGTAGAGATTTCACTTTTTGTGAAGCCTAATTTATTATTTTCATGTGTTTCACATCTAAGATCTCTTTGCTTGAAAAAAATTATCCTATGTTTATTTCTCTGTATTGTTATTTTGTTTTAGGTGTTTTTAATTTGTAGAAATGGTATTATTTAATGTTTAATTTTATTTCTTACTATTTTCACTAAATACTCTAATTTTAGTACCTACTAATATTACTCTGCATATGTCTTATCTGTTGCTTTTAACTGTTTAATATTTTATGAGGTGCCTCCACTACATATTACCTACTGATGAGAGGGTGACTGTGTACTCATATTGGACCTTCATTTCCCAGACCTTAGACCTCTATCTCTAGTGGACTAGATAGAACCCTACATACTCTAAGTCCCAGTAGTACTCACACAGCTCTTAAATTAGAAGTGAAGGCTCCAGGCACCCCTCTATCTCTATCTCTAACACTCAGAGCTGTGCTGATACTACCTACCTTGAAATTAACATAGATAATTTTGCTATCTCCTTCATTCCTAATTTTGCCACTCCCTAGAAGGAGCCACACATTCCTAGGATTCTCATCCTAGATTATGAATCATAGAATTCATACCTTGCATTCTAATTTCCTTCTGGCTCTTTTCATCCTTTATTCTGTTCCCATCTTTCATAACATTTCTAGAAGCCCCTCTTGCCTTTCAAGCAAATAGTCTGACAACAGCAGAAAGCCTTATAGCCTCATTCTCTTCTCTGGAAGTTGTTTTTTGTTGTTGTTGTTGGTTTTTGTTTTGTTTTTCTTTTTTTTTTAACTTTCTTAAGACCAAGCTCTGATCTCCTTTAAGCATACTGATTCCCCTGTAGCCTTTTAAAATTGTGGTGAATTTTTGTCTCCTCTAGCCATGAGCCTTGAAGTGAGCTAGGAGTCCTTCTTGCTTCATATTTCCACTTCCAAACTACTCTTCCTCCCTCTTGTACAAATACTCTGAGCACTGACTCTTTGTTGATAAGATAATACGAGTTTGTTTTATTGTTTTTTAGTCATCTACACACACACAGGTTATCTCTCTCACATTCAAGGTTTTAACTCCTGTCATACTATCATATTCCTCAACACTACTTCTGTCCTAATTCCTGATGATTTCTGTATCTAGAGTTAGGATCACACCAACACCCTGGCCTGTATTTCCTTGAACTTCTTTCCCTATTCTAGTGCTTACTCTTGTCTTACCACCTACCTCAGCCAGTCACTCACTGAATATGCCCCATTACCAATATGTACCATTACCTCTCCATGCACTCAATTTCAATTATCCTGCTCTCTGACCACCATGTCCTTTCTTATTAAGCTAATCCCTTCTGGCACAAGATTCGAACAATTGTTCAGCCCCACAGGGACTACCAATCCATTAATCCTACCAATATTTCATGCTCCTTCAGCCTCCTCAGGTATTTAACTCCTCCTTGTCAAGATAAATTTTGCAGGAAATCACAAACATTGTAATCACTTCCTTGCACATGCTTTCAATTCTTTTGTGCCTCTCTCACTTTCTTGTGGCTCCAACCTGGTAAAATCTTATCATTCCTTTATCTTTATTTGCTCCTATGTGGTCTACTTGACACCCTTTGAACTGAATGCACTTTCCCCAGATATCTGTATAGGTTGCTCCTTTTCCTTCTGTAAGACTTGACAAAAGTGTTATTTCCTTAAGGCCTGTTCTTTCTCCTTTTGAAATATTGCACTACTCCTCCCGACCCTTGGGTTTCCTATCTCCTTGTCTTCCTGTTCTGCTGTATTTTCCTCCATAACAGTTATACTTTCTAATATACTATTCTTTTCTTTATTTATCTACTATTCTCCCTTCCCTATCCTCTCAGGTACAGGATAGAATGTGAGCTCTAGCTACCATTGTCTGGGATTTTTGTTTGTTTGTATGTTTTTCATGGAAGTATTCTCAGTTCCTAGAACAATGTTTGGTTCATAGAAGTAATTTAATAAATATGAAACCATATATTCAATAAATGAATGAACAAATGCAAATTGCCTCCAACAACTGGTGCTTGTAACACAGATAGTCCTGACCTGGGCACAAATGTGCCTTTCCCCTTCTAGATATTTGTGAGAATTTCCAAGTGTTTTCCCAAAGCTGAAATAACTCCTAATTGGAGGTATCAGTACTAAAACCTCATACATATATATATATTAGTTCTTCCCATTGCACTATTTTGCCTCAGAGCAAATTTATTTTCATATGATGCTTAACTGAGAAAATATTTGTCCTCCAGAATTTGTGATATGTTGTACTTCTATTAAAATGTTATTACCACATATACATTTATTATAAATATAGTAGAGACACTGAATAAGAAAAAACTTGTGACTCCAGATTTCAGATTTCTATAATAGAGAATGGATAATGATACAAAATGATTCAATTCATTCCCAGGCTACTTTCAAAAAGGATAGATAATTTTGTGAAATAAAATTTATGTATGTTCTTTCCTAGGTAAGATGATTTGCTATAATTGCCCTATTGGAACTTTAACAAGCTCTTGGAAGCAAAGGGAATTTTTTTTAATTAAAAAGGGTATTGTCTGTCTATCTTCTATAGCAAGGCACTTTGCTGCAGCAATTTACTTTGTAACACCATGTTCAACACAGTACCAACCACTATTACAGTTATAGTATCTAGATTATACAAGGCTCTGTACTCCAGGAAGTTTAAATTCTTGAGCCTATGCATGTAGATGTCTTCTTTATAATATATTTACATGTTATGTAGCATATTTGAGAGTGATTACACAGCTGGTAGCAGTTTGATTTATGTTTAACATAACTTCATATTCATTTTGTAAATTTCTCTCCACATTGCTAATTAAGACGTCAATGGTTATTCTAAAAGGTATTAAATCAGCAAGAAGTCAAATGTCTTATTAGAAACTCAAAATATTCAATTGTGCTATCCTAGGTGATTCATGTAGCACCATATCTACTCTTTCTTATGAGTCTTAAAAAATCTTGATGGAATGTGTAGTAAACCACATATATTTCCTAAAACCTTTGTAGATGTTCATTTTCCTGGCAGCATTTCTCCCTGCACAAATTGAAAATGGTATTTAATTTTAAAGTGCAAAATAAAGACCCCATAATAACATCCTCTTAATGATAAAGGAGGGAAAGCTGGTAATATTTTCTCCAGTATTATTTTACCACTTGGTTAATGAATGTAACCATGATGGCTAATTGCTTTCTAGAATGTAGAAAAATTATTAACAAGCTTTTTTTTTTGCTTTCCTAAAGATGGATCAGTTCAAGTCACCGGTTTAAGACATGAACTGCAGGATACTTAAGTAAGTGGTAGTTGAAGTAAATAGAACTTTTTTGAAAAACAAATAAATCAGATTTAGGATCATCTTTGAGATTCAGGAAATACGTTAATTTTGATCATCTCAGACTACTCGGATTGGCACTATTATGAGAATTGAAGAACTGACTCAAACTTAACTTACTATTGGCTTAAACATTGGCTAATAATTCTAAAAGTGTCTTGAACAGTGTGAGAGTTTGAATAATGCCCCCTCCCCAATATATTGAGATGCTAATCCCTACAAACTGTGAATGTTACCTTACATGGCAAAAAGAGACTTATCAGATATGATTAAGGATCTTAAGGAGAGATTATCCTGTATTATCTGAGTGTGCACTAAATGAAATCACAGGTCTCCTTGTATGGGGGAGACAGAGAGATTTGACACAGAAAAGAAGACCATGTGACCAAAGTAGATGAAAATAGAGGGAGGCAGAGGGCAGCAGAGTCAGATAAAGATGGTTCTCTGCTGGCTTTAATGTTGGAAGAATAGGCCATGATTTATGCTCCCCCATTCTTTGCATGCCTGTGTCACAACATCTAGTTACTGTCATCCAGGAAGTGGTACTTCTGTTTTCTACTGTGGTAGGGAGAGATTTGGAGGTCTATCCTCACTTCTGATTTTACTGCAGAAAACATCTAGAATGACTTTAATTCTGGTTTTAAGATTTCTCTGGAATTTTTTTTCAGTTCTGAATATTTGAGAGTGATAAGGTTCAGGACATGCTACCTCAAAATATGGCATATTGGTGTTTTGAATATTTTAGGCTCAAAGAGTTTGAGAAAACAGCAGAAGCAGGAAGGTCACTGACCTCTTTCCTCTCCCTTCTTTCGCGAAACAGGTCATAAAACCTTCACGTGAAAGGTGTCCTATCTATACTCAGAGGAAAGGAGCATCCATATCTCTGAAGACAAAAGGATGCCAAAAAGAATCCTAACAAATAGGCTTGCTTAGCTTCTCCAAGGTTACTACAATTCCTCCATACTACTCAACCTATCTCATTCCTCTACCACTGCCCATGCTCATCAAACCTAGCGTAAAAATACACAGGTCTGTTTCTTTGGGTCTTTATTTCCTTATTAATTTTCCTGTGCCACATAAAATTTATATTAAATAAACTTTTATGCTTTTCTCCTGATCTGGCTTTGTTTAACTTTCAGACCCAGTCAGAGACACTATGAGGGTCAAGGAAAACTTTTTTCTCTCCTTCAAGAGTAAAAAGCAGGAAGTATATGTAGACTTCTCATGCTGGATAAAGAGCTATGACTCTTGTTATGCACGCTTACTCATAAGAAATAAAAATAATAGAATATACCTAACGTGCCTCAGAATTAAGAACAATTTCATCATTCACCTTCTGTTTCCTAAGAAGATTTTAATAGATCTTTAATGTTGCTAATTATTTTCACTTCCATTCACTATTTCCATAATATCATTGTGGAAGCTTCAGTATCTAAGCCTATTTAAATGTCTAAATATGAAAATAATAAGGCATTTATGATCATTTCTCAGCAGAAGCGAAGAATACCCAAAGTACCTGTTCTCAGGATGCTTCCATTTTATTCAGTCTAGACAGACAAGAAGGAAACAAATAGAGGACAGTGTGGAAGGAGCTAGTATTACAAGGAAAAATAAGGCACAGCTTAATAGAGACTTCTCATTTTTCACCAAAATTCACAATGTACTCTTTTACCTGAGAAAGTACAGCTACACTGCATCAGCCAGCCTCCAGTTGAGTCAAGTGTAGTCATATGATGGAGTTTCATTCACTGAAATGTGCTCAGAAGTTACCTGTACAGCCTTCAGGTCTGGCCCATAAACACACAAATCAAAATAAAAAACTGCTATGCTCCCTTTGTTTTCATGCTTGTCATCTTCTGACTAGCATGGATGGCAATGACCCCAGTTAGCTTGAAAGCTACATGCAAATTGTAGCCTGGCTCCACTCAGCCTGAGACTCTGAGCAAAGATGTGGAAGAGAGTCATATCACTGCCATACCTGCATGCTCTCTGTTAAGTGAGCAAAATATTAACTTCTATTGTGTTCAAGTCTGTGGGACATACATATTTACATGATATTTCACACGGGGTGGTTAGAGAAGCCTCCGTAATAAGAAAGTCTTAGAGCCCTAGTGAAGGGAGAGGCTAAGTCATGTGTCCATCAAAAGCAAAGTGAAATTGCTAAATCGAGATATAATTGCAAAGAACTGGAGGCAGAAGTATTTTTGTTGTTTTTAAGGAAGAGCAAGGAGGCTTGTGCTGGAGCACAAACCCCAGGTGGGAGGAAATGAGGTCAGAGATGTATGTATCATGGTGCCATGTCATATAGAGCCTTGAAGAGCAGGATAAACTTTTTGAATTTTGCTCTGTGTGAGATGGACAGCCAGCAATGTAACATAATCTAATTACATGTAAAAATCCTATCTTTCGTGTTGATAATTGAATATATGAGGCAAATGATTAATTAGATTATTCTAATATAAGCATTTAATGTTATATTTTTCCCGCTAAACACTGCTTTAGCTGCATCCAATAGACTTTGATGTGTCTTTTTCCTTTTCATTCAGGACAAATATTTTTTAAATTTCCCTGAGACTTCTTCTCTTCTTTGGCCTGTGTCTTCACAGAAGTGCGTTGATCAATTGCTAAATATTTGATGCGGTTTCCAGATATCTTTCTGTTATTGATTTTAGTTTAATCTACTGTTATCTGAGATAATCTTTTGTATGATTTCTATTTCTAAAAATCTGTTAAGAGTTGTTTTATAGCCCAGAATATGGTCTATCTTGGTGCATGTTTCATATGCACTTGATAAGAATTTTTATTCTGTTGTTGTTAGGTGAACCATTGTATAATTTTGGTCAAGTGTGTAGATAGGTATTTCAGGTCTCCTATATCTTATTGATTTTCCATCTACTCTTTTGATCAATTCCTGAAAAAGGAATATTGAAGTCTCCAATTATGTTTGTGGATAATTCTTTCATTTTTTCTTTCTATTTTATCAGATTTGCTTCATGTATTTTGAAGCTCAGCTTTTACGTGCACGTGCATTGAGGATTTTCAAATAATCTTAGATAACTGACTACTTTTTCACAGTGTAATGTCTCTCTTTATCCTTGATAATGTTCCTTGTTCTGAATTCTACTTCATCTTATATTAATTGAGGTATTTCAGCTTTCTTTTAATTAACATGCACAGGCATATTTATAAGGGGTTTGAGGGATTTGGGGGCTGATCAAGGAAAAAGATATGACCATGAGGTGGCATTTTATTAGGTGACACTTTGACAGGTTTGTACTGTGTGGGAGCAGGAAAGCCCTTCCCATAGGAATCTGTCCAGAGGCTCATGTAGGGTTGTTCCTCAGAAGTGGAGAGGGGCAGGACAACTCCCGAGAGGGGGCTTATGTGTCTAGGTGACAGCATGTCAGAGAGTTCCAGAAGGGCAGCAGCGGTTTGGGGTCTTTATGGCCAGGTCTTAACCTATCTATTGCTAGAGGTGAGGTTTTATGAGTATGCAAAGAAGGCAGGCTCCAAATCTGCTCGTTTGGGCTCTTTTAAAAATAATTGGATGTGTAAATATTTTAGTTTGGACCGGGCGGCTTTTGAGCAAATAGGTTGCAGCCTGCAGTGAAGAAATAAATAACCTAGGAGCCAATATACAGAAGCCATCTTCTTGTCTCATTTGTAAAACAGTTCATCCCCAGTCCCAAGTTGTTTTGTAATCTAAAGTGTATGTTGTTTTATAGTGTTTGAATTTGGAGCCAGTGATAAAGCATTCCCAAGACCCAGAATCCTATAAGAGCACAAACTAGGATTTTCAAGCTCTGTCACAGCCAGTCTGCCCTTTTAGTGGGGAAAGCCTGGCGGATGGACCAGAAAAGGAAAAGACTTTGATTTTCTCCATCTGTTCAGTCAGCAGAGTGACACTGTGACCACTTTGGTCCACAACGAACCCCCTCACATGGGGGTCCTGGGTACCTGTAAAACTTGGTGATTGTTTTCTACCCACATGAGACAAGATGTGTCAAAAGTGAACAGACCGATTTCTCGTCTGGTTCTTGCACTAGATCCTTAAGGACAGACTGGAACTCAGGGTGAGAGGGAAGACACATGTTTTCTCTTCAAGTGAGAATTGGCCTCTCCTTCTTGGCCCTTATGTCTTTTCCATTTTTATTACTTTGTGTGTGGTCACCAGCAAGGAAGGTAAGTGATTCCAGTCCCCTTGTGATGATACCATGCTGCTTTTTTTCTCTAGAGGGCACCGGGGCTCTTCTCCAAGGTTCTTCTGTCTCCTCTCACTGGTTCCTCCCTCCATCTCATCTACCCAGGAGTCTGGACTCCATCTTCCTCTGTGGGGGGCACCCTCCTGAGAAGCTTCTGTGAGCAGGGTCCACCACAAGGCTCTTGGTTTGAAGCACTGTTTCAGGACGATAGCTATCTCCTCTGGAGTCTGGGAAGAGGCAGGAATATAAGCATCCCTGCTTTTAATCACTTTAAATAATGCTCTACCTGGCTCAGCCCAAGGATGGGGGTCTTGATATTCCTCTGGAGAGGGGCTAGAATGACTCTGTCCCTAACAATAGATCCAAGATAGACAGCAGCAAAGCCGTGCTAGCTGTTTACAAAGGGTCCTCTCCAAGCTCTGCTTAGTAGAGACCTCTGCTGTGCCGTCTCTGCCTTAGGGGCTCCTTAATCTGCCATTACGGTACCTAGGGCCATGACATCCTCATCTCAGAGAAGCTCAAACTGCCAAAAGGAGCTCATCCTGCTATAGCCTATTATGAGGTCAGGGACAGCCCACACTTGGTCCAGAAGCATGCTCTCCCTCCCTTTTTCTATTTAGACCCATAGGTCTTACAATGTCCAGTAGCTGCCTAGTGGAGATCCATAAAGCAAAGTCCACTGTGTGCAGTTTGAAATTATTTCAAAAGGCAAAAGTAAAAACAGTCTGGGAAAGTTAAATGTTGATGAAATCTGGATAAATGTATGAAATAATATTCTAATAACAATAGTGATTAAAATATATGATGTTTTCTTTGTAAGAAGTTTGTCAGGAAGTTGCAGAGAGGTTCATTATTCTGATAGTAGCTTAATCAAAGTTACCTGAAAAAACATTCTTTATAATACCAACTATTATGGAGATGGAAAAGCAAATGTTTGGTAAATAAATATTTGCAGAGCCATGCAGAGACTATGGGACACAAGAGTGGGCTCTGATGTCTAGGCTCTGCCTGGAGTTACCTCCACCACACATAGCCCACATTCTTTGCATATATCTCTGGTAATAGCTCTATTTATCTATAACAAACCCTCTATCTAAATTATTTTAGGCAGCGAGGGGGAAGGTCAAAGTTTCTTCCAAAGTCTTTTGGGTCTTCGTGGTTTTAAGCTCAAAATAATTCACATGCCAAAGAGACATTTTGGGGTGGCAAATTTTGTTCCCCTACACAATATTCTAAATCATATTCACAAAATTCTGAAGGCCAAAAAGCAATGTCCTCACTTTCCAGATAAGAAGCCTGAGTTTCAGCATGTTTAGGAAAATTTTCCAAAAGCACACAGCTAACTAAGTGGGATTGCTGAGACATGAACTCAATATTTGTGAATCTGGCTCCAGCCTTTCCACTGTATCCCAAAATGATCCAGTTTTTTATCCTTAAAAAAAAAAAAAACTCAATTGAGATTGTCTTTTGATTATCAGTGCTCTCTGAACTTGCTCAGGGGAAAACATAATTGTTATCATCAAATGTAAATTTCAAGAGTAATCATCTCCTTTTACCATCCTCTCCCTGCCTTCTACCATGACACTGTAGTCCGGAAAATATGATGTACATACCATAAAAATTTTCTTTAATATCTTTACATTTCCTCACTCATTCCAATTGCCCTTTTAAGGTAATGCTCATACAATCTCTAGATTTCATATTATGTATTTCTTCTGACATTTAGTATTGAGCACCAATCTCTACTGCAGGTAAGTCTTTGAGAAGTTGTCAATAATCTGTGTTTTTAAATATTATCATGTTTATGTTGAGTATTTGAATCTTAAACATTATATAATTCACTTTAAACTTGGTACTTCTATTTATTTATTTTTTTAAATTGTATGCCATTCTCATGTGAAGGAATGATTAAACACCAATTTGAGCCAGTTCTAACAAGCAGTTTATTCTCCCATTACAGTGTGTGGCCATGTGTGACTATGACTTTTAGGTTAGAGCTCCCAGAGAACACTTGATAATTGAATTCGTGCTTATCAAATTGAAGTTTGAAAAATTTAGTGCTATTAGATTGGTTTTTTTTTAAGGAGTACATACAGATATATTAGAGTCCCAGTTGGAACCAAATGCATTAAAAAACAGCTCTAGTGTCAAAACTTACTGTTCATGGGTATGAAACTTCTGGTTTTGAAAAATCTAAATTAAATACTTGTCTTGGTATAATATGAAATTTTTACAAGTAAAATACGTATATACATGCTAATTTTCTGAAAAATACAAAAATCCTTGTGTTGTTTCACCTTGCTAACAAGACAAAGAAAAAAGAAGAAGAAAGGAAAATCACAGCTAGATGTCTACAAAATAAAGTCAAGGAACATCTTTATAATTTGGATCTTTGTAGATAAGTAAGAAATGGATTCTAGATTACCTTCTAATACAGCATAACATAGTTTTAGGAATATGGATTTGAGAGACAAACTACCCAATTATTATGCCCTGCTCAACCACTTACTAGCTATGTGATTGGGATAATATTCTCTGTGCTATGTGTTTCCTTCTTCTATAACATAGGGCTAATAAAATTATCTTCTTGTATTTTTTAATAAGATTAATTTAAAAATATGCAAAATGCTTAGAACCTCTCTTGGCATATAATTAACACTATAAAATTATTTGCTTTCTTAACTCTCTTTTGCTAGGTGGTTTGAAGGCACAAATTCTACCCTAAATTTCCATAAATAATTTGTTCACAATTATATTAGAGACAAAGAAAAACCTGTGCCATTCTTTAAAATCAAGAAAAAGTAAACGATATATACTACCATTGTTTCTATTCAACATTGTATAATAATTGGTACTACCCAGTAGAGTAAGTAAAGAACTTTTTCTTTAATTAAAATGTATAAGGATTGTAGGAGTGTACATTCACTTTCTTGCCCTGGGGCTACATCCAGCTCTCACAGGGTTCTGCATGACACTGATACACTCTAATAATGCCATTACATTGATTGGACTTGGTGAACAGAAAGTGGTAGGTACCTTAGATGCCTGTAAGTGTGCCAAAGAATGGATTGTTTGAAATTTTTAGGGGTCTGTGATCTGGGGCATGTGGTAAAAATAAAGTGACAGTGAATTGCACTCCCTATTGTTAAGAAAGCTCTTGGTGAATTTCTTTAGATTTTGGAGGAAGTCTACACCAAACTAGGGGATACTATTTCAACCTACTTATCATGTGACTGAGAAGTCTGACAGTTTCAAGTCACAGAAAAAAAGAGAACTTTGTAGCAGGTTCGGGTTGCAATGCAAGATGCCTTCTATTTGTGCCATATGTCCCAGGAAAACAATGGTGTTAGAGACATCACAGTTGTATAACGATGATGTGTGGAGTCTCTAGTAGACCCAATAGCAGACTTCTGGGAAGGTTATGGAGAAAGGCAATGCCATTTGTGACCAAAAAAAAAAAATGAAACAAAACTACTTTCTGTAGAAAAACTCCTGGCTTGCTCTGGGTTTCTGACCATGGGCTCTGTATTTTCCATTTGGAGTTGAGTATTATTAGATCTACTAAACATAAGCCACAAGAACAAATAAGCAAGCAATTGTACAGTGGAAATGGTATAGTGAGAATTGAACTTGATCAAATCCAGAAGGCATGAGTAAAATTACATGATTTTGTGGCCCACATTTTCATAATACTTATCCATATTACACTGATATCTCTCTTTCAACTCACACTTATGGCTTCACGGGGCTTTTCTACACCTGTCCTATTTCCAAGATAGATTAGCACAATAGGCTGGTCTCTAGCTGAAAAGAGAGCACTGCCACACACCAAGCAGGAATGGCTCTAAAAGACAGTGGTAAAAAGAGTTCCTCCCAGCATGGCTGTGAGTAATAATCTTGTTACTAAATTCACATGGGTTGAGAAGTGGTCTGGAGTATGGCTAATGTTGAATGACTGGAACAGATTTTCAGGGGCCTGGAAAAAAGGTTAGAAGGATGGAGACAAGGAAATCTGAGGAAGAAACATATGGATTGATCTATAGGTGTTGCACAATTTATCCATCAAATTGCATCCATCACTGAGGAATCACTAACCAAGTAGGTGGAAAGAACGACTTAATTTCTTTCCCGGTCACATCAGTAATGGCACGATGGGTCTATGAAAGGGGTAGTCATGGAGCTGAGTGTATGTCTGAAACTCATTTATCTGATTTCCTGCCTGGTAATAGCAGTGACAAAACAATTGCAGCAACCACATTACAAGCCAAAGAACAAAGGCTCAGAATCCCTGGGGAGAAAGGTGTTGGTCACCCTATAGTGTCTGTGGCATGGAATATAGTTTTTATTTTTATTTTTTTTCCACAAACTCTCTTGCGTCTTTGCAAAAAATGTGCTTTGCCACCACCTGTGACAGATTGGGTTTTATGTAAGGCATGAGGAAATCTGAATGGTACAAGAAGTGGACTGCATCGGATATTTCTTGTGTGTTGTTTGAGATTCTCTTGCCTTATGTCACCGTGATGACAAATAGCTTGGAGCAGTCTTCAACCAGTTTTGCTTAGATGCAGTCTGACAGTGCTCTACTAATTGTTGCTTCAGGTATGTTTGTCTTCCTACCATAGGGTTCGTCTGTGGGTGGACCATGGAAACCATTTTGGCATCCTTCATGTATAACTCATGGAGAGTGGTTAATCTCTAGAGGGCAACCCTTGGCCAATAACTATGGAAGCCAAGAGTTAAATGCTTCCTTTTTTCTTCCCATAGCCACAGAGATATTGGATGCTTTTACTAAAACTTCTCACAAGAAGATGAAACAACCAGCTATGTATGGGTGGCAAACTCAGTAATGCATCCCTTTATTTTCTCTACCTTTTTTGCTTCATTCTCTCTATCCTTCATTCCTACTCTCTGGCATCATATTCTCAAGTAAACTTTTTGTTCATGAGCCTTGTCCTTAGGTTCTACTATTACAGACTAGGCAACAACCTAATAAAACAACATTTGCAAAGCCACCAGTTGAACACAGAGGAAAAAAAACCTAGCAATTTATTTTTCTAGTTTCTTGAGCTTAACACTTACTTGGTCATTCAAAAATCATTTATTAATCAAATGTATGTATGTGTGTAAATATGTATGTTACACATATGTGTGTGTGAATATGAGTGTGTGTACACACACACACACACACATAAACATAGGCTTTGTTTTATCCACTGGTTTAGGGGAACAATTTTGAAAAGGAAAGAGGGAGAGTGTGTGTTCTCAGAAGCTTAATAGAGGTCTGATCCAATATATGAAACTGTAATTCAAGAACAAAAAAATAAGAGTTGCAGACATTTTCTTTACATGTTTTGCTTAAGTATACTATGTTTATATTCCTTTAGATGAGGAGTTCACCTGCAGTCTGTAGACTACTTAATAACTAATTTAAAAAATATTAGCATATATTTGTGGTAGATCTAGTACAAATTTTGTCCAACTTAAAATCAGGTATATTCTTAACATTGCTTTTTTTCTTCTTTATTATGTTTTGGTTATTTGTTCATTAGATTGAGGCACATATAATGTCCAGAGATTAATCTTGTAAGCGGGTTACCGCTAGAGATGATTGTTAAAGTTTTGTAGTTATTACTGTTTTATTATTTTAAAAACAACTGTATTATTAAGGAAGTTTAATTTTGAGCCTATACATTTTGTATTTGCTAAATGACTTACTCTTTGTGAGGTCACATAACCAGGAAGCATCTTTGTCCAAAATGACAAAAATAAAACCAAATATAGAAACAAACCAAAACTCTTAGCAGCCGAAACTAACATTGTAACATGCAAATAGAGCTAATATATTTTATCATATGAGAGTTAAAATGATTACATATTCATTCTGAAGTGATAAGTGAATGTAAATACAAGTGTCTATTCATAAATTGTACAAGAAAAATAAACATGCTTCTAATGCATAATTTTATAATGTCCAATATGAGAGTCTAATACATGAGAATGAGGAAATGGAAAGGAATCTCACTTATTCAGTATCATGGAAGATTTGCAAATTTTTCCAGATAACATATTTATTTATTTTAAGTGTGAAATAATTTTAATATAAACATTTCAAATATTATTTAAAAACATATCACTCATATTTCAAATTTTATTGAAGAAAGTATGTTAAACATAGTTTAAGCTTTTCTACTTTTTTCTTTTGACACATCTGTTTTTTTATCATCTTCATTCTCATTGTCATCGTTTAATTCATACCCTAAATGACTAACTGCAATATCATAATTTTCCTTGTTCATTTCTCTGTGTTCACCTTCATTAATATTTCCCATCCTCATACCCATATAGCATATGCAGCGATTTTTATATTTAACTCAATGATATTTTGTATTGCTTATAGTATTTTATGCATATTAATTTTGACTCTCCAACATACAACTACATCATAAACTCCTTAAAAGCAAAGGTAATAGCTGCTATTTTATCAGTACTCTATTTTTAAATCCTAGAAAAATACTGAACACATGCCTTCTGAAAAAAAAAAACTATTTGCAATGGTAAATGGGAGTGTTTTCTTAATTTCACTTTCAGATTTTTCATCATTAGTGTATAGGAATGCAAGGGATTTCTGTGCATTAATTTTGTATCCTGCTACTTTACCAAATTCATTGACTAGCTCTAGTAGTTTTCTGGTAGCATCTTTAGGATTCTCTATGTATAGTATCATGTCATCTGCAAACAGTGACAGCTTTACTTCTTCTTTTCCGATTTGGATTCCTTTTATTTCTTTTTCTTCTCTGATTGCTGTGGCTAAAACTTCCAAAACTATGTTGAATAATAGTGGTGAGAGTGGGCAACCTTGTCTTGTTCCTGATCTTAGTGGAAATGGTTTCAGTTTTTCACCATTGAGGACGATGTTGGCTGTGGGTTTGTCATATATGGCCTTTCTTATGTTGAGGAAAGTTCCCTCTATGCCTACTTTCTACAGGGCTTTTATCATAAATTGGTGTTGAATTTTGTCGAAAGCTTTCTCTGCATCTATTGAGATGATCATATGGTTTTTCTCCTTCAATTTGTTAATATGGTGTATCACATTGATTGATTTGCATATATTGAAGAATCCTTGCATTCCTGGATAAACCCCACTTGATCATGGTGTGTGATCCTTTTAATGTGCTGTTGGATTCTGTTTGCTAGTATTTTGTTGAGGATTTTTGCATCTATGTTCATCAGTGAAACTGGCCTGTAGTTTTCTTTCTTTGTGACATCTTTGTCTGGTTTTGGTATCAGGGTGATGGTGGCCTTGTAGAATGAGTTTGGGAGTGTTCCTCCCTCTGCAATATTTTGGAAGAGTTTGAGAAGGATAGGTGTTAGCTCTTCTCTAAATGTTTGATAGAATTCGCCTGTGAAGCCATCTGGTCCTGGGCTTTTGTTTGTTGGAAGATTTTTAATCACATTTTCAATAAAAGAATAAAATATCTAGGAATAAACCTACCTAAGGAGACAAAAGACCTGTATGCAGAAAATTATAAGACACTGATGAAAGAAATTAAAGATGATACAAATAGATGGAGAGGTATACCGTGTTCTTGGATTGGAAGAATCAACATTGTGAAAATGACTCTACTACCCAAAGCAATCTACAGATTCAATGCAATCCCTATCAAACTACCACTGGCATTTTTCACAGAACTAGAACAAAAAATTTCACAATTTGTATGGAAACACAAAAGACCCCGAATAGCCAAAGCAATCTTGAGAACGAAAAATGGAGCTGGAGGAATCAGGCTCCCTGACTTCAGACTATACTACAAAGCTACAGTAATCAAGACAGTATGGTACTGGCACAAAAACAGAAACATAGATCAATGGAACAGGATAGAAAGCCCAGAGATAAACCCATGCACATATGGTCACCTTATCTTTGATAAAGGAGGCAAGCATATACAGTGGAGAAAAGACAGCCTCTTCAATAAGTGGTGCTGGGAAAACTGGACAGGTACATGTAAAAGTATGAAATTCGAACACTCCCTAACACCATACACAAAAATAAACTCAAAATGGATTGAAGACCTAAATGTAAGGCCACACACTATCAAACTCTTAGAGGAAAACATAGGCAGAACACTGTATGACATAAATCACAGCAAGATCCTTTTTGACCCAGCTCCTAGAGAAATGGAAATAAAAACAAAAATAAACAAATGGGACCTAATGAAACTTAAAAGCTTTTGCCCAGCAAAGGAAACCATAAATAAGACCAAAAGACAACCCTCGGAATGGGAGAAAATATTTGCAAATGAAGCAACTGACAAAGGATTAATCTCCAAGATTTACAAGCAGCTCATGCAGCTCAATAACAAAAAAACAAACAACCCAATCCAAAAATGGGCAGGAGACCTAAATAGACATTTCTCCAAAGAAGATATACAGATTGCCAACAAACACATGAAAGAATGCTCAACATCACTAATCATTAGAGAAACGCAAATCAAAACTACAATGAGATATCATCTCACACTGGTCAGAATGGCCATCATCAAAAAATCTAGAAACAATAAATGCTGGAGAGGGTGTGGAGAAAAGGGAACACTCTTGCACTTTTGGTGGGAATGTAAATTGATACAGTCACTATGGAGAACAGTATGGAGGTTCCTTAAAAAACTAAAAATAGTGCTACCATACGATCCAGCAATCCCACTACTGGGCATATACCCTGAGAAAACCATAATTCAAAAAGAATCATGTACCAAAATGTTCATTGCAGCTCTACTTACAATAACCAGGACATGGAAGCAACCTAAGTGTCCATTGACAGATGAATGGATAAAGAAGATGTGGCACATATATACAATGGAATATTACTCAGCCATAAAAAGAAAAGAAATGGAGTTGTTTGTAGTGAGGTGGATGGAGTTAGAGTCTGTCATACAGAGTGAAGTAAGTCAGAAAGAGGAAAACAAATACAGTATGCTAACACATATATATGGAATCTAAGGGAAAAAAAAAAAAGTCATGAAGAACCTAGTGGCAAGATGGGAATAAAGACACAGACCTACTAGAGAATGGACTTGAGGATATGGGGAGGGGGAAGGGTAAGCTGTGACAAAGTGAGAGAGTAGCATGGACATATATACACTACCAAACGTAAAATAGATAGCTAGTGGGAAGCAACCGCATAGCACAGGGAGATCAACTCTGTGCTTTGTGACCACCTAGAGGGGTGGGATAAGGAGGGTGAGAGGGAGGGAGATGCAAGAGGGAAGAGATATGGGGACATATGTATATGTATAACTGATTCACTTTGTTATAAAGCAGAAACTAACACACCATTGTAAAGCAATTATACTCCAATAAAGATGTTAAAAATATATATATATATATATTTTTGCATTTAAATTCAATTATAGTTATTTGAAAAATAGCATCTTATACTAGTTTCATATGAGTGGTTTCAAACTTTGTAAAGCCACAAAACCCTTGCGTAGAATGAAACTTACCTTAAACAAGAAAAATATAAGCATAACTGCTATAGTTGAAATGGATTGGGGGTAGCAAAACCACACAAATTTTCCTAGCTTTCAATCAGATGACCTTTGATGTACGTGAATTTTAAAATGTCTTTTCTATAATACTTCATCTTGTTAAATTCTTGTACTGGCTGATCCATTATTTCATAATATAAAAATGTCAAAAATATAAAAATATTTTCCTATGATTAGTATTTTAATAATTTACCACTTATAAAATATAAGCCTTGTGTTTCAACTATATTTAAAGATGTGTTTTGGGTAGTTTAGGTGACCAGAAATAATGCAGGCATCCATTCAGCAAATGTTCACTAAGCACCTTGTATGTGTTCTATAGGCACTGGAAATAAAGTGGTAAAAAGAACAAAACATGCAGAGTCCCTATTTCAAGGCATCTTGAGTTTTGGTGGGAAAACAAATATAAACACACACATAATGTCAAGTGTAGTTAGGACTATGGAGAAAAAAAAGAAGTGAGGTAAAACTGAAGATGAAGTAGATTGAGTGGCTGCTATATTTAGTAGTGTGGTTAAGTGCAATTCCTCGGTAAAGGTGAATTTGAGCAGAAACTGGAAGGTGATAAGGTGGAATGTCGTCTGTTCATTTCAGAAGCTAGTTTATTTCTTTGTTCTTAAGCAGCATTGTCTATTACATTATAGGTTTAGTGGAGGCCATTTTACTATAAGCAGAGCTTTGATGCTGTTAAGATTCTCCTCAATTCCAGTCTGATGTCCAAGTTCAAGTGGAAAAAGGACTCATGAGTATCCACTTATTTAGAAAGACATGAGAAAGTTATTTATATCTAAAGCACTGTGATTCCTTCAGAGAAGTGACTGTGTGAAGCTCCAGGATTGAAATGTAGCACATTTAATTATTTGTTCATAGAATTGCAAAACTGAATAATAAAATAATATTAACTATGTGTGATGAGTATACATCAAACACTTTTCTTGTGTTATTAAATTAGAGTAAGAACTTAAATGTTTATATGTAGTTTATATCTTCCTCTCAAGGGTGCCATAATGACTCATTGTCATCATGGGATGCAGCTTTGAATAAATTGAGCATTTAAGAGTTTGAAGTCTGGCTCAAACATAACAGTAGCTTACATTTATAAATAATCATTCTTTAAGCAACTCAAAGCTTTTTATGGATCTTTCTTGTTAGTCCATACAACTTTAAGGAAAATTTAAGAGACCATGTCCACTGCCTCTTTTCAGGGACTAAAAGTAAGGCAGTCAGATTAGCTGCCTTGCCCAGGGTCAGTCAACCTCACAGCAGAGCTGAGACTAGAACGAGCCTAGCTTTTCCAAGGAGCTAGTTTCACAATCTTGCTCCCCTAGAAGAAGAGTGTGCTTTTTGTCATTCCCCGAGGCAGAAAGGTAAAAATAACAAATTGCCTATGTCAAAGTCTTGCCACCTTTAGAAAGGTTAGCTTTCTCATGGTTCACAAAGTAGGCTTTGTTTTGTTTTTATAAAGGGATCCAGAAACTATAATAAAGCTTTTGGAAACCATTGACTTGATTGATATATCAGCGTCAATATTTTCTATAGAGTAGACATGGCATTACACTGGGTGTTGTTCATAAAAAAAATTTTGCTAATCCAGTCTGTAAAGTGGCCATTAGATTAATTTAACAAAGGTCATTGAAACCTACTTAGTAGGTGTGGAATATATATCAGGAGAGATAATGATATTTATAAAAGGTTTTGCTCCTTGTTCTACTGAAAAGGAACTTCTAGCATAGTCAGGGTAATAACTACAACTATATAGCACGTTGTTCATGCCATATTAATATTATATACAAAGTATCGTGCTACTTCAGTAGGGGGAAAAATCACTCATCTATTGGGTTTACCAAAGGTTTCATGAAATGCTAATCGAAACTTGGATTTTGATAGGCAGATATAAGGGACAGTAAGGACTACAAGAGAAAAAGCGTGGTCACCTTTGTGGTCAATGGTGACCACACCATTGTGTGGTCACCCTCAGATAGGGGCTGAACCCTAACAATTAGTGCTGCGAGCAGGATGTCTAGGTGATGACCACCACTACAGGAGGTCTTTCTTCTCTAGCTTTGCTCTGTTAACCAGCTCTACTTGCTGCATTCTGGAGAACATGCACTTTGAACCGCGGCTTGTTGGCTGCAGTGTACACTGAGCTGTGTTGCTGCCTGCTGGCAAGCTTGCCCTTTCACCTGTGCTCCCTAGTGCCGCTTTGAGCTGCATTTGTCAAACCTACCAAACCTCTGTTACAGATTCAACTGTGACCAAAGGTAGAAATTTCAATAATTGGTGTTTAGGAACAGCAATACATGCTTGGAACCCTTCTTGAAGTGGCCCCGGGTTGCTTACCTCTACCTGTGCCCATCTGTGTGTCTCAGATTAAATTGTGTGTCTCAACTCCAACATAAGGAACAACTGGCACTAGGCTTAGAGGAATGACTCATCCTGTGACCACTGGTTGTATGTCTTATCCAGGCATTGGGTCCTGCTCTTTAGAGCGCTCAGGAGAAAGAATAAGTCACCATGCAATCTATAGGCACATCGGGCATAAGGAAGAGTAAGTAGTTAGTTACCATGTGGTGTGAGAGCCACACTCCTAAAAGCAGATGACTCACTAAGATTCTACAATATGTCTTGGCGGCTGCTACTGCCTATGCCTCTGTTGCCAAAACACAACACACAGTATATAAAATTCTTGGGATTTTCCAGAAATACACATATCCAAAGGAGGACTGGTACATAGAAGTGCATATGAACATGGAGTGGGAAATAAGAGTAATAATAATGACAGTGACAGAAGTAGAAATTGCTATCGGTGGTGAACTGTGTGCCAAGGACCAGAAAACTAGTATAAAATCATCAGTGGTCCTTCAAAACTAGACTTAGGGTTTAAGATATTAGCAGGGAACATTGAACTATTGAAATTTCTGAGCAGAGCTGAGTTTTAGAAACATTAATCTGGCTGTGTTGTAATACTATCACAGGCTTTCTAATCAATCAATCAGTCAACCAATCCATTATTTTTAAGTAGATTTGTTAAAAAATAATCGTACACCAAGTTTTAGAGTCACCGTTTTAGGTTACTTGATACAATAGTTATATAGACATTTGATCATTTGTAAGAATTAAAATTCATGCCCTCCTACTCACTATTGTGTGACCTTGGGAAAGTTATCTCCCTGCACTCAGGTTTTCTAATCTTTAAGACTGGGATGGTAATTGAACCTACCTCATAGGACTATGGTGAGAATTAATTAATTTAGCATATTTAAAGTATTTACAACAGTGTCTTACACATAGTAAACACTGATATAGAGGTTGTCATTTTAAAAATATTTATTTAGTAATATCCACTCAACAAATATTTATTGAGTGCTTAAATTCCAGGTATTGTTTTAATTTCTAGCAATATGGCAGTGAATAAACTGATGAAGCAAACCAACTGTCCTCGTGTATTGTTAACAAAATAAATAAAGTTGTCCTCATGTAACAAAATTGATGTATTTTGGGTGTTTGGGGTTTGAGGAAACAGAGGAGGATTTTGAAATAAAGATTATCATATATTTTGCTGATATACTGAGCTGTTCAACATCTAGACCCCCTTCCTCTTTGGGAGGAGTGCCCAATAGAGCCTGGGTAGGAGGCAAGATCCTACCTCGTACTAGGAAATTTGAAGTTTCTGTAATTTCTTCTTTTTGCCTTCTAGCAATTGAAGCACTGGAGTGTGACTGAGGTTCTCCCAGTCAGATGCCCTCAACAGGCACTAATAAAGAAGGAACAGCTGAGGATCATTCACTCTGTACGCAGTGGAGTTAAGCATCCAGCGGTGCCAGCAGTAGTGGGAGTTCAGAGTTGGCGGGGCCAGTGGCAGCATTCTGTGCATGACTAAGACAAGATGTTGGCTGTTTTATTTGCTGGAAGCAGCTTCCTTTCCTATCTTCAGACTTCCTTGATAGCCTTCCATATCTTTGTTAAAGTCAGGGTCAGTTTCATTGCTTCCAACCAAGCCTGTTAACTTGCATAAGTCTTTGATTGTAGTCAAATCACTGTTATTAAAACAGAGCTGCAAAAGTGAGGTTAAAAGGAGACTCTAATTCATTCAACAAAAATGTATAAGCAGCTTCACTGAGCTAATCACCATAACCAAGCAAAAACAGATATTATCTCTGCCCTCTTTAATCAAATATCATACATATTAGTGTAAAATTGCAGCTATAATAGATCTTTTGAAGGAGAGGTGCATTATGCATGATTACTTAAAGCAAGAGGATTTGACCTGATCAAGAATGTCATGGCAGGCTTATTTGAGGTTTTGACAACAGATTTGAAATATCTAATGGTTGAATGGTTAATCAAAAAAAAAAAAAAAAGAAAAAAGAAAATAGAACTCCATGATTAGGGCACTGCTTATTCAAATGCCCTGAAGTGGGAAGAAGGACGGGGTCGTTTGAATTTTTTTTTTAAAGGTCAATATTGTTAGATTATAGCGAACTACACAGTGAGTCTAGATGAGTTAGTCTAAATGAGGGTGCAGAATAATCAGGAGCCATGGGGTTTTGTGCAGAATTTTTTAGCCTAAGTAATCACTTTCATTTAATGGTAGGGTAAAGACTAATCTAAAAGCAGAAGGAAAGCCAATAAAATATTTTAAATTGTGTGTGTGTGTGGGTGTGTGTGTTGGGGGGGCGGGACTTAAGGTTTATTTAAAATTGTATTTAAAAATCTAACTTTGTGTCCAATGTGACTAATTAATTAGATAAAGAGTAAAACAGATTCACACAGAACATTTTAGATATAGTGAAATCCAACAGAAATTTCTTCAGTGAGGTAAACGTTCTACATCCATGCTGTTCACTTGAAATGTGGCTAGTTTGAGGTTTTGAATTTTGAATTTTAGTTAATTTAAATTTAAATGTAAATAGACATGTGTGGCTAGTGGTTACCATACTGAACAGTGCAGAAAAGCTATTACAATAGTTCAGGCAAGAGGTAATAGCAGCTCAGATTATACTTTGACAGTGGGGAGAGAAAGAAACAGATCTGAGAGAAATTTATGAGTTAAAATGTTAGAGGATTTGGTTATGGCTTAGATATGAAGATGAAGGAGAGAGAAGAATTAAGGTGACTTGGTTTCTGGCATACGTAGTTGGGGTCATAGCGATGTGATGTCATTCACTGAAATGAGGAATATGGAAAATACCACCTTTTTGGTGGGGTTCATGATTTCAATAATGAGCTTTTTGAGTTTCAGGTATCTTGGAGATATCCAAGTAAGGTTACCAAGTAAGCAGTTGTATTCATTAAACTGGTGGTGAGAAGAGAGCTCTGGGTTAAAGATATAATTTTATGAATATAATTTTTTTTTGAATTTTTGAATTTTATTTTATTTTTTATACAGCAGGTTCTTATTAGTTATCTATTTTATACATATTAGTGTATATATGTCAATTTTTTGAATTGTATGAGGAGTGACAGTGTGTTAGACAGTCTAGAGGAAGGATTTTAAATGAAAAAATAAAAGAGGGTAAAATGCTCTTTAAGAAGCGTTAACTGTTAATGGTGAGGACAGAAGAGTGAATAATCCCATGATGAAAACTGGGGGAATGTGATATTTTTTTCTATCTGTGACTCAAATAGAAACGTTGTTTATAAAATGAATAAAGATACCTGAAGATATCTGATAAGACCCTATCATCAGTTTGTCATTTAGAAAAAATATTATTCTTTTTCATTTCAGATATTGGTGGTTCTATAGAGAATATATTTTTAATGTTTCTCTGTGGTTAGGGCTTTATGAATAAATTTTATTGGAACTTGGGTTAGTAAACAAGCCTTGGAAATTAGAAGATGATTCAATAAGTTTGCAGATTTCTGGAGAGATTTACCTACATTAAGGTATGAGATTTACCTACATTAATGTACATACCTTGTACCTTAAACCAGGTACAATGGAGATGTGTTTACACGGGATATGTAAACCCAGAGACACTTGTCTAATCTTCCCCTTGTAGACATTCACTTACATTTCAATGGGTGAGAACCCAGGAGTCTTCCCTGCCTCTTGGCAAGAGAATTCATTTATAATAGGGAGATGTCTCCCTCTTTCAGGAGGGGAAAGGTGTAACATATATAAGCTGCCACATTCATATTTTGAGGTTCCTCTCCTGTGATGCAGATGCTTTTACAGAGCTGCCCATATGGCTTTCCGGATAGACCCAGAAGAAGGGAAAATTAGGGCAAGGGGAACTGATGCAGTTATTGTAGGAAATAATCATTTTCTTTGATCAAGAAACGTCATGTTTGCTTTCAGGAAAATATGAAAATACATTTTAAAACTTTTCAATTTCCCTAACATTTGTTGGCAATACTTCAATATAAGTAGGTGATCCCAGTTTGGAATCAAGTAGAGATGAAATTGATCTTTAGAAAGACATCGTATAAAAAACCTTAAAACTTTCTATCTAGATAAACTTACACTACATTGAACCACCATAATATTATATATTTTTCATATTTAATCGTGCTTAACTTATTCTCCTTAATATTATGCTCATTTGTGTATTCACAGTAGTCCCAATTAAAATCATAAGCTAATTGAAGACAAGGTTATATCACTTTTTTTTTTTTTACATTTACCCTCATATAGCATATTGTTTTACTGCAGTGAATGTTTACCATACCATCCAAGATATTGCAGGTTCTTTCCAGATCACTGCAATAAAGTGAATATCGCAATAAAGCAAGTCACACACATTTTTTGGTTTCCCAGTGCATAAAAAAGTTATGTTTATACTACACTGTGCTCTAGTAAGTGTACAATAGTATTATGTATAAAAAAATAATATGCATACTTTAATTAAAAAATACTTTATTGCTAAAATATGCTAACCATCATCTGAGCCTTTTGCGAGTTACCATCTTTTTGCTGATAGAGGGTCTTGCCTCTATGTTGATGGCTGCTAACTGATCAGGTTGGTGGTTGCTGAAGGCTGGGATGGCTGTGACAATTTCTTAAAATAAGACAACAGAGAAGTCTGCCGTGATTAATTCTTCCTTTCATGAATAGTTTCTCTGCAGCATGCAATGCTGTTTGATAGCAGTTTACCTATAACAGAACTTCTTTCAAAATTGGGATCAATCCTCTCAAACCCTGCCACTGCTTTATTAACTCAGTTTCTGTAATATTCTAAATCTTTTGTTGTCATTTCAGCAGTCTTCACAGCTGTATGATCAGGCCACCCTGTTTGCTTGCTCTCTGTACAACCCCTGTTCGACAATGACTGCCGTTCCCCCTTAATCGTAGAGCTTAATCAGTAAATAAGTACAGATTATCTCCCTACCCTAGTGATTGTTCTAATTTTTAGATCAGAATGACTCCCCTTTGATAATATAATAAAGGGAAGACCTCTGCCCCAAGAAGGTCCTTAGCCTGAGGGACTAAGAGGGCTGTGCCCCTCAGCTGGTTTCCCTGGTAACTGATGGGCCAATCTGATGTCAGTTCCCCCTATAACTGGTAGTCTCCCTATTCCCCCAGAAGCAAAGATGGCCACTGCCAGGTCCTGCCCACCATCTGCTGTTCACGGTGGGGTGTCACTTCAGGACCCTTTTGCTTCAGAGGTGTAAGAGCTTCCATCTATTAAACTATTGATGTCTCTGTTGCTGACTCCAAGCTCTTTCTTCAGTCTTGAGACTGGACAAGTACCGGGCTTGCAGGTCTCTGGGGTGCAGCCCACTCACAGTATCTTCACCAGGAGTTGATTCCATCTTAAGAAACCAATTTCTTTACTCATCCATAAGGAGCAACTCCTCATCTGTTAAAGTTTTATCATGAGCTTACAACAATTCATCACATCTTCAGGTTCCATTTCTAATTCTAGTTCTCTTGATATTTATTTCCACCACATCTGCAGTTACCTCCTCCACTGAAACTTTGAACCCCTCAAAGTCATCCATGTGGGTTGGAATCAACTTCTTCTAAACTCCTATTTATGTTGATATTTTGACCTTTTCCCATAAATCATGAATGCTCTTAATAGCAGCTAAAATGGTGACTCCTTTCAAGAAGGTTTTCAATTTACTTGCCCAGATACATCAGAGGAATCTCTATGTATGGCAGCTATAGCCTTAAAAAATGTATTTAAATAATACATTTCTTACTGAGCACAGGCTCAGTAGTTGTGGTGCACGGGCTTAGTTGCTCCACGGCATGTGGGATCTTCCCAGACCAGGGCTCGAACCCGTGTCCCCTGCATTGGCAGGCGGATTCTCAACCACTGTGCCACCAGGGAAGCCCACCAGCATTCAAAGATCTCTGATCACAGATCAGCATAACAAGTATAAATAATAATAAGAAGTTTGAAATATTGTGAGAATTACCAAAATGTGACACAGAGACACAAAGTGAGAAAATGCTTTTAGAAAAATGGCACTAATAGACTGGCTCAATGCAGGATTGCCACGAACCTCCAATATGTAAAAAAATGCAGTA
Organism: Eubalaena glacialis; assembly: GCF_028564815.1. Taxonomy (NCBI): domain Eukaryota; kingdom Metazoa; phylum Chordata; class Mammalia; order Artiodactyla; family Balaenidae; genus Eubalaena; species Eubalaena glacialis. The sequence continues at coordinate 104,339,019 of NC_083718.1, forward strand.
ACTGCAAAGCACAGTAAAGCAAAGTGTAATCAAGTGAGGTATGGCTGTAATTTAAATTGAATTGGCCAGTTTAGACGTGATTTGAAAACTTATAAATGTAGTTCTACAGTTAGTGAAGGCTCACCTCATCCTCTCCATCCAACTCTCTCCTGTTTCTATATTATTTACATGAATCTATCCAAACTATTCATCTGGGAATATTTAGCAGACAATTCTATTCCATGTGTAGATGAATAGAACTTGGATTTGTTAAATACATTTACTATTCGGAAAAAGATCATCACTAAAGAAAGACTAGAGTGTTACATTAGTCATATGTATTATTCCATGAATTTTTAGGACATCTGAGAAGCAGTTTTATTGTGTCTTTCCCAAAAGATAAGTAACTTCATCTTACAAGGAAACAGTTTTCTACAGAATAGAACAGAGGAAAGGATATCGTGTTTTTTTTTTTTTCCTTCTGAGAATTTTATTTTTATGCTTTCCATAACACTTTAGTTGAAGACATGTAGGTGTATTCATTGTAAGAAGTTGTTTATTTTGGTTTATAACTTCCTCAGGTGGCATTTTTTTCACTGATGACTTCCCCCAGAGCAATTCTATCTTTATAAAATTGAATTTAGATATTGGCTGCTCCACTGAATTCTTGTGGTATCATCAAAGAAATCTTCTTACTGAGTCATCTAAAATTTGCTGGGATTGCATCTCATGTATTATGTGGTTAAATGGAAGTAATTTCAGTTAGAGAACATTTTAGCTTTCTTAAGCCTATGGTTAAATGGCAGAAGCTGTGAAAATGCAGGTGAGTTAATGGTCCAATGTAAATACAAAGAATAGGGATTAGAGCTACTAATTTCTTTTCTATTCTTTCAAATTATTTTAGAAACACTACCTCTTTGCTTCTTCGATTGGAAGAGAAAACAATACTCAAATTTCTTTTAGGCCTAACTTGGAATTCAGGTTGCTGATAACATACATTTTCCAAGTCAAGTTAAATATACCTTTACTGCCAATATGAGTTATTTACATACTGAAAAAAATGTTTTAAACTTTGATACAATCTCAGGATTCCAATGTTTCATCAGAAAAGAATAAATTGACATATAAATCTATCCACACTTTTTCTGCATAGGTTTTCTATCTCTAGAATAGTTTATGATAGTACATACTTTTAGTGAATGGTAAAAATCTCTAAAAAAATTTTAAAACACTGTTTGGAAAGAAATGATTTGTAAATTAAATAAATATCAGTATCTCCTACATGCCAGACACTAAACTTACCTTTTAATGGGAAAAAAGATAACAAATAAAGGAATGTATAATATGACAGGGGTTAATAAATGTTATGGAGAAAAATTAAACAAGGAAGGATGGGGGTAGTTTGCTTGTGGGAGGGTGTATCACCTTAGGTAGTATGGACAGGAAAGGCCTAATTGAGAAGGTTCCATTTTAGAAGCAACTTAAATGGACAAAGGGAATAGAAAATTCAGGGGAACAGCAAGTGAAATGGTTCTGATGAGTGAATATGATTGATTTGTTCAAGAAATAGCAAGGGAGTCAGTGTGGCTACAATGGACCAGGAGAGAGATCAGGTGAGATCAGTTCAGAAATACAGCCAAGAACCTAATTATACAGAACATTTTTCATCATGTTAAACATTGAGGATTTACCTTGTGTGAGACTGGTGCCCATTGGAGAGTTTTTGATCTGAGGGAGAATATATTACTATGTTTTAAAATGCTTCATGGAGAAAAAAAACTGTAAATGAATAAGTATGGAAGAAGGACTCTTCCATGGAAGAGATGATAGTGGTTTGGACAAGATGGTAGCAGTGAGGTGGTGAGAGATGGTTAAACTTGGGATTTATTTTAAAAGAAGATAGTTACATGGCTGAAAGGTTAGATATGGGGTTTGAAAGAAAGAACGGTGCTTTAAATTATGTAGATAGAGAAAAATATAGGAGATGAAGATTTGGGGGAAATAAATTGTTCAGTTTGGGGGCATGTTAAATTTGAGGGGATTTAGACTCCCCAAAGGAAATTTAATGTAAGTGGTTGGATAGACAAGTATAGACTTCAGGTGAGAGATTAGAAAAAGATAAAATTTGGTGGTCAGATATAGATAAAATATAAATCTCATGAGTTAAAGTGAGGTCATCTGGGGAGTAAAAATAGAAGAGAAAAGGACTAAAGACAGAGTCCTGTGTCTCTCCAATATTTTGATACCAGAATATTGGTAAGTAACTAGCAAAGAAGCTTGAAAAGGAGGATCTAGTGACATAGGAGGAGGACCAGGACAAAATAGTGTCCCAGAGTTCAAATAAAGAGTAAGTTTCCAGGGAGGAGTCATTACCTCTGTCAAATGATTCTGAAAAACCAAATAAGAAAAAGACTACACTTGAACATAAGTTTTAACAATCTGTATGACATTGAAGGAGGAATTCTTCCATGTGCATAGGTATGAAGTCAATTGCATATTTTGTAGCTTTGGTAGCTTTGGTACAATCCCATTGTAATGTCTGGAGCATCAGCTCATAGGTAAATTTTAGGTAATTAAATTCTGGAGAGAAAAATAAATAATTCTATGTCTTGCTCATAAGTAGCAGTGTAACCCAGCAAATACTGGATTAGACAAATGTATCAAAGCTGAATTTGAGGAGGACACTGGGGAAAAGTGCATTATTCTACAGAATAAAATGGGAGGAATTTGCTTTAAGAAAAAATTTCTGGCTTTGCCTTTTCTGTTTCATCTACATATACATAGAAAGACACAGCAAGGTGACACAGAAGTGAAGGGGAAAAGAAGATTATGGAGACATGGAAGATGACAGCAGGAAGCTGCAGAACGAGTGAATAACTTCTTTTACACCAAAGATACTTAACACTCAATTTTATATTTGTTAACTTATAAGCCCCGTCACCATACCAAACTTTCTGTAAAATCTACTACATCCACAAAGAGCTGCTGTGAGTATTTTGGTTTTCTTTGAATTACAGGAAGGGAGCTGAGTTGCAAATTTATATCAATTTCTGGATAGTAGAAATAGGGTGCAGAGCAGAGGGTAAGAATTCAGTGGGAAAAAACTTGTGCCAGATGTAATCATGTGGCCAAAAGCAGCAGCACAGGAATTTCATAAATAAAGGGAAAATCATGGTCAGTCTAATGTGACACAGAACTTCAAAGCAAACTTACCTCAATGCTTTAAAGACCTTGTGACCCAAGCTGTCACCTGGATAATATGTTAATAAAAATGGATGCATGTTTTAAAGGGAAAATCAATATACCACTTTCATTAATAGAAATTTCTTGGTTAATTATTAACTTACTCTAAAGAGTCAATTAGTTTTAAAAATGTATGAATAGTGATATGAGACAGAAGAGGGGAAAAATCATTTAGGCACATCTTAAATAGATCGCCATTATTTATGATAGAATTAAGCTCGATAGCCCAGAGACATAGTTAGGGTCAAGATTTAAAAGAGTAAATAATGGTAGTCATTTCTATTAAGTTTAACAGTCCCTGTCTGTGGCATTCCAGTATCTTTTGATTTGCAAATACACTCTAAAAATTTCTAGACTTTTTCACACAGCTCAGGGAATGAAGGCCTTCTAAATTCTAGAGGTTTTAGCAGAATAAGGTTTGGGGATGGTTTGTTTCTTAGAGGTTCGGAATCATGAATTTGTAAGAATTTGCTGTCTATTTAAAACACAAACATTTCTTCCTGCTCCCAAATCCAGTGTTACTGGGATGTGGATAGTTGCCCATGACTAAGTCTTCAATTAGATGCTTATTTTAACCTGTTACTATATACTTCAGTTTTCTATATCTAAAAGTTTCCAGTGATATTTCTGGTATCTGTAGATTTGAAAAGTGTTTGTCTCTACCTGACTGTTTACAAAGCCACCATTTTTCTTTTCTTCCTGACTGGTTTTAGTGGCTCTAAATTTCCCTACAAGGGAATGTTGTGCAGTTCAACAAGCAAAGTGACTCAATAAATATCTGCTTAATTGATAATTGATTGACAATTTGCATGCAGGACATTAATTTTTTTAATAAAACTGTGGAATAGTTTTAGAATTACAGGAAAATTGCAGACAGTACAGAGATTCCAATATACTTGGAACTCTGTTTCCTCTATGGAATATTTGTCACAATTAATGAATAATATTGATATATTATTATTAAAGTCCATGCTTCATTCAAATTTCCTTAATTTTTTCCTAATGTCCTTTCTCTATTCCAAGATCTCATTCAAGATACCACATTAATTTTAGTCGTAATCCCTTCAGACTCCACTTGGCTGAGGGATGGTTTCTCAGACTTTCCTTGCTTTTGACAACCTTGACAGTTTTAAAGAGGTCTGATCAGCTATCTTTTTGAATGCCTGTCAACTGACATTTGTCTGATGTTTTTCCTCCTGGTAAGACTGGAGTTACATGTTTTGGGCAGGAAGACCCCAGAGGTGAACTGCCATTTTCATCACATCCTATCAAGGTTACATTCTATCAACATGACTTAACACTACTGATTTTGATTTTGATCACTAGGCTGAGATAGTGTTTCTCAGGTTTCTCTACTGTGAAGTTAGTCTTTTTCCACTTTCCATACTTTACTCTTTGGAAGGAGTCACTATGTGTAGCCCCTACTTAAAGAGTGGCATTTTTGCTCCACTGTTTTGAGGGCAGGGTATCTACATAAATTATTTGGAATTCTTCACAGATTATTTGCCTATTCTCTCCCATTTATTTGTTTATTCAATAATTTATTTATATCAGTATTGAGTCATTAACATTTATTTTATAGTTTGGATTATATGATTCAATATCACTTATTTTATTGCTCAAGTCGTTGCAGTTTTGGCCATTGGGAGCTCTTTGCATTGGCTCTTGTGTCCCTTTTACATACCAATCAATGTGCTGTGTTTTTTGTTTGTTTTATTTTGTTTTGTTTTTAAGCGCTTCTTTACTTTCTGTTACTAAGAGAAGCTCCAGGCTCATCTTGGGTATTTACTGCACCAGTCTTAGAATCATCCATTTCTCTACAGAACCCTGGTTCCTCTTATTAGAGAATGGTATCAGAAATGAAGTTCTGGGCCTAACTGTGCTTGTTGCTATGGGGGTGTCATTGCTTGTAGGCCATCTCAGCTGACAGAATTAGCAAATATATATATGTGTGTGTGTGCTAACCCATGTACAGACTTATATCTATAAATATTTCTATATGCAAACATCTGTATCTATATTAAGCTAAACATGAGTTCATACTAATGTCTCCAAATCTAATTCATTATGACATAGATCATTGTAGACTTCTCTCCTTGCTTGTCTGTAACCTTATATGCCAAATGTGAGAAACCTGGTTTCAACCATCTGCCATCCCTTTACTTAATTGGTCAGTTTCAAGTATACTAGTATACCATCTCAGAATTGTTAACCCCAAACCACTGGTGGAAAATAACTTTACCAACTGGTGTTTATAGACAGTTCCTTTTGCCTTTAGTCTTAGAGATCCCAGCAGTTCCCAAACTTAATTAGGTAAACACATTTCCTCCCACCCTCTTTGGTGAAGTTGTTTCAAACATTTGTAACAAAGTTAGGTTGTTTTGTCACCTTCTGCATTCCATCCTGAGATCCATTGACCTAACTGAGTTTTTAAAATTGGCATGTTAAGGTTCTCTCTTAGTGCTGTACAGTTCTGTGAGTTTTGGCAAATGCTTAATATCATGTATCAACAAGTACAGTCTAGTAATACAGAACAACTTTGCCAGAGTAAAAAATTTTCTGTGCTTCACCTAATCAACTCTCTGCCCATCCTTGAAGTCCTCCCAATCACTGGTCTTTTCACCATTATTATAGATTTACTTTTTCCAGAATGTCATATATTTACAATAATATATCATGTAGCTCCTTCAGACTGGCTTCTTTGACTTAGTAATGTACATTTAAGATTCATCCATGTTTCATGGCTTGATAGCTATTTTCTCTTTATTGCTGATTAATATTGCATTGTACAGATGTACCTTGATTTGTTTATCCATTCAACTTGAAGGACATCTTCGTTGCTCAAAGTTTTTACTGATTATAAATGAGGCTTCTATGAATATTCAGGGCTTTGTGTAGATATACCTTTTCAAATAAATTGATTAAATCACTAGGAGCATGATTTTTGGACCCTACAGTAAAGCTATGCTTAGCTTTGTAACAAACTACCATCTATGTTCCAAAATGGTTGTACATTATGCATTCACACCAGCAGTAAATGAGATTTCCTTTTGCTCCATCTCTTCACCAACAATTAATATTGCCAATTAGAAAAAAAAATATTTTAGTCATTCTAATACGTGCGCGGTGGTATCTCATTGTTGTTTTCATTTTTACACAGCTTTTAACTGAACCTATTCACAGTCCCCTTTTTTGTTAGTCAGCATTTTATTTAATGTTTTATTACTTTTCCTCATTCTAGCCAGTTTAATCACTGTTAAACTTTACTTCTTAAAAAGAACTACCATACGACCCAGCAATCCCACTACTGGGCATATACCCTGAGAAAACCATAATTCAAAAAGAGTCATGTACCCCAATGTTCATTGCAGCTCTATTTACAATAGCCAGGACATGGAAGCAACCTAAGTGTCCATTATTGGATGAATGGATAAAGAAGATGTGGCACATATATACAATGGAATATTACTCAGCCTTAAAAAGAAACGAAATTGAGTTATTTGTAGTGAGGTGGATGGACCTAGAGTCTGTCATACAGAGTGAAGTAAGTCAGAAAGAGAAAAACAAATACCGTATGCCAACACATATATATGGAATCTAAGAAAAAAAAATAAAAAGGTCATGAAGAACCTAGGGGTAAGACGGGAATAAAGACACAGACCTACTAGAGAATGGACTTGAGGATATGGGGAGGGGGAAGGGTAAGCTGTGACAAAGTGAGAGAGTGGCATGGACATATATACACTACCAAACGTAAAATAGATAGCTAGCAGGAAGCAGCCGCATAGCACAGGGAGATCAGCTCGGTGGTTTGTGGCCACCTAGAGGGGTGGGATAGGGAGGGTGGGAGGGAGGAAGACGCAAGCGGGAAGAGATATGAGAACATATGTATATGTATAACTGATTCACTTTGTTATAAAGCAGAAACTAACACACCCTTGTAAAGCAATTATACTCCAATAAAGATGTTAAAAAAAAAAAACTAAAAAAAAGAACAAAATTTTTACTCCATATTAATGGTTAAAGCACAATTGTACATATAAAGCCACACCAACAACACTTAAGTGTATTGAAATATATTATATGTGCAAAGGAAGCAGCTACAGCAAGAACAGTTGGACGCTATAGATTTTTTGAAAATGCAATCTATGAGGTATTGATAGGCTACGTGTTCTATTAAGATTGACTAGCTTAGATTTACTAGATGATTAGATTGACTAGATGGGATGTCATACAAATCACAAATTAAGTCAGAATTTTTGATGTCTCTTTTGTGTCCTTTTTAGTTAATTTATGTCACTGAGGCTGTGTCCAGTGGGGAGAGAACTAATGCAAATTGTGGTTGTCAGTTTTGGCATTATTTTGAAAGAAAATAAATGGGAAAATGAATAAATGATGTAAGTGATATTTGGCATTGCTTTCAACACAGTTTTCAGAAAGGATGTCTTCAGCTGTTGCCAAAACATATCTGTATGATATGCCTCAAGTGAGGAATTTTGCGTGAAGCTCAGGTGACTTAGCTGTGAACCCTTTATAAAGGCATTTTGCACATCTCTTTGCTTAGTTAATAGAATTATACCATGTGGGAGATTAGAAGTGCTTATTTTACAGATAAGAAAATTGAAGCCCTGAAAAACTTTGCTACTTTTAAAAATCACACATGGAGTGAGAAGCTCAATCTCTTGACTCCACTTGTGTGTGTGTGTGTGTGTGTGTGTGTGTGTGTGTGTGTTTTCCTCATGGAAATGCAAAGGAGTTGGCAAAGCAAATGCAGAATATATAATTTAAAGTAGAGAGAGGGGTTGACTGGAGAATGGTCCAGGAAATTGGATGCTCAGGGAGATGTATGGTCTAGTCTCAAGTATCTCTGACCTCCATTTGTTTGTTTCAGTAATGGGCATTTCTGATTATTTGAACAAGCAAAATTAGTCATAAACATTGGATTCTGATTTCAGTTCTGACTGAAATACTGACTGTTCTGCATCAGGTATTTTTTCCATCTTGGTTATATATTGAACACCTAGTCACCAGTCACAGCTACCAACAATGATACATCTTTTGTTGGTTGTTATTCTATTCCTGCTTTACTTCACTAACCCTTGTTCTTTTCCCTGGGATCACATTCACAAATAAATTACTCACACATAAGCCCTTGTCTCAGGTTCTACTATTAGGAGAAGCAAGTGAAGGCAAACAACAAAATAATACATATACATATTTTTTTAAACGAGCAATTTTCAGTCCTGTTATTCCGCAGTAAGTGATTGAGCTTTTTTTTTAACCTCCTTTTTTGATGATTATCTCCATATTTCTAATAAAATTCTAGTGATTTTTTTCTTTGATTTGTCCATTTAACAGAAATGAAAATTTGGCTCGCTTGTATAATCAACCCCAATTCCCTTTTCCCATCTTCTTAAAATATCAACTTCACTCCTTTTAGTTAAATTAGAAATCACTATTTTCCTTTTTATGATAATGTAAATACTGTTCACTCCAAAATTGTATTTCATATTTCCTTTTTTGAAAAAGTTGTTTTACCCCCTTGAGTTAATTTACCTCATTTTTCACTTACATACTTTTGTAGATACCTATCCATAATTTTTTATGCATGCTCTACAATTTCACTTCACAGTATCTTTTCTAAGATGTCATTCTTTTTCTTTTTTTAAAAATTTAAATTTATTTATTTATTTATTTTTGGCTGTGTTGGGTCTTCGTCGATGGTCTTCGTTGCTGCGCGTGAGCTTTCTCTAGTTGCGGCGAGCAAGGGCTACTCTTCGTTGTGGTGCATGGGCTTCTCATTGCGGTGGCTTCTCTTGTTTCAGAGCTCAGGCTCTAGGAGCATGGGCTTCAGTAGTTGTGGCTCGTGGGCTCTAGAGTGCAGGCCCAGTAGTTGTGGTGCACAGGCTTAGTTGCTCTGAGGCATGTGGGATCTTCCTGGACCAGGGCTCGAACCCATGTCCCCTGAATTGGCAGGCGGATTCTTAACCACTGCGCCACCAGGGAATTCCCTGTCATTCTTCTTCTGAAGGTCATCGTAGGATTTTCTGACCCCCTGCTGCCATTTGGATGGATGCTTATGTGGAGTAAAGGCTCCTCTTCACCACTCTCTATTTTGGGGACACTCCCCCAGCACCTCATGCTTTTGGAAGCATGGCCTCCAGTGGATTCCTAAGAATGAGTACATGGGAAGTAAAAATTTTAAGACCTTCCATGTCAAAAATGTGTGTTTAAAATAAGTTTATCATTATTTCCTATTTATTAATAGTTTGGTTGTGTACAGTATTCTAGGTTAAAGATATTTTTCCCTGGAGTCATAGCTAATATGATTTTAATACTTGCTAGAGCATTAATATAATAGTATTTCTCAATATACAGTCTATATTCAAATTTCCCCTAATACTTCAATGTGGGATTTTTTTTGTGGGGGCAGCAGGAGGAGTCCAAGTTTCTTTAGTTTCTTTTAATCTAGAACAGTTTTCAGGTTCTTTTCCTTGTAAGATTATTTTTGAAGCCTAAATGCCAGTTATTTTACAGACCATCTCTCAATTTGTATATATGATGCTTTATCCATAATTAAATTGAGACTAGACAGTTTTGGCAGGTGATATTGAATCGCTCTTAATGTATCACAACAGGAAACACAAGTTGTCAGTTTATCTTATTAGTAAACTTGAGTTTGATTATTTAAAGGATATACAAATATTTCAGAAAATCATATGTATTACAAATAAATATATATTTATCAAGTATGTATATATATTTGTATATATATATTTCTATAAAAGGTTTTTTTATTTTCTGAGTTTCATTTTATTTTTTAATTGCACCCTCCTCTTGTTATATGATTGTTATACCTTCTTATATCTCTGAGTGTGCAAACTTTTCAATCTTGTTTTCTTCTGCTCCCTCTATGATTTCTATTTCCTCTGAAACTATTTATTTTTTCTATTTTTTATTCTGGTGTCTACCCTCCCCTCTCCCCTCTCCTACCTCCTCTCTCCTTTTCCCCTTTTTGTGTTGGAGGATTTTCTCATATGTCTGGGAATCTTGGCTTGTACATTCATATTTAAGAGTGTATTACTTTTTAAAAAAACTTATTAGAAAGTTCTTAAGGATATCTTTGTTGGTTTATAGACTTCTTTATAGAATGATTGGGAGAAAATCATTTAGTTAAAGTTTAGGTATGGGAGTAAAGCATTTATTTAAAGGAACTCTCAAAATCAGTTTTGGAGTTCTTTCTGTGGTGCTGTCCATTTTCTTCAGAGATAAAACATTCTATTCTCCTACTTAACTCCTGATGTTCAGCATCTGAAGCAGAGCAGACACTTTGCTAATCCGTAGGCATTGTTAAAAGTTTTTGAAATTTAAAAAAATCTCCTTTTCTCCACCCTCCCAAATCATCATATTTGCTATCTTTAGTTTTAAGAGTATCCTGTTCAGTTCTCCTGAGAATAAGCCTCCCATTTCCTGTCTTAGAGACATACATGTGTCTGATGTCATTTTTGAGAGCAGAGATGTTCTGGTTTGATGGTTACAATATTACAAATGACTCCCCTGTTTTGAGCCCTGTACTTGACATATGCCTTTATCAACTCATTAAATACTTTTCTCAGCCAAATCAGTTACCAGTTGTCAACCTACTTTGCAAAAAATTTGTTGAAATCTGTAGTCAGGTAATGAACCTTAACCCTTTCTCTTTGTACTTACAACTTTGTTACATTTTTATTTCTTATAATAATTTTAGTTGGAGCCTGAGTATGAAAAGAAATAAATATAAAATTTAAGCTGTCATCTTTGGCTAGAAGTTTCTGCTCTCCTTTATTGAACACCTAGCATACTTTATTTGTACGAAAGAAGAATATACAAATATTTCAGATAATCATACATATTGCAAATAATAACATAAATATTTATCAAATATGTATATATATTTGTATACATGCGTGTGTATATATATGTGTGTGTGTATATATATGTATATATATATATGTGTATGTATATATATATACATACACATATATATATATTTCTCTGAAAGTTTTTTCCTTATTTTCTGAGTTTGGGTACTGTAGCTATATATAAACATCTCAAGTCTGGTAAATAGATACTATATTGTACCTGTTTTATAGACATGATAACTGAGGATCTCTGATATTCGTAGAGAGTAAAGAATTGCAAACTGACTGTTATCAGTTTGCTTTTCCCTAACCACACCTGTCCTCTACCTTTTTTACCTTGCTCTGTGCCTCAAGAAGTCGACTCCTATGGAATGCATCTCTGTTACCAGTTCGCGTTGGTTGGGTTTCATCCATGGAAGCCACTTGTAGATTAGAGTACGAGAGGAAAGAAAGTTTCAGGTGTTTCTTTCCTACTCCTTCCTGATTGAGACTTTGGAAGGGGCTGCATTTCTCCGTGACTATAGTTGCTGCCAGTTGGGCTTTCCTCCAACTCCTCCTTCTCCAGTTCCTCTTCTTCCTCCTCTTCCCCCTCTGTTCCAGCTCCCCCAAAAATTAATGGTTTACTGCTAATGCCAGTCTAGGATCCCTTGTTGTCCTCCTCAACCTTGCCTGTCCTTCTTAACCTTGCCTGTCCTTCTTAACCTTGCCTGTGCTCTACAAGTAATCGCTTTCCTAACTTCCGTTTTTTTGAAACATCTAAGTTGAATTTCGTTTGATTGAAGTTTAACTCTTAAAGAGGTAGAGTATGACACATGCCGTGTTCTTTCTTACTCTAAAATCCAAATACTTATACACAGAACTATACAGTTTATACCCTATACTATAGGCACACAGAGTTCATTAAAGACTGTTATTGATATGTGAAGGAATTAAAGATGTGTGTTTGGGTGCAGAAAACCATAACACATTCAGTAAAAAAAAAAAATGTAGAATGCATCTTCACTAAACATTCAAGGCTCAAATGGCAAAATGATATCAAATAAAGCAACTATAAATATACAAAGGAACAGCAAAATTTACCTAAACTATTAAAAAAAAAATATTACGTGCACTGATTAGAAGACCTGAAGTTACAGCATTGATAGATGGTACAACTCCTGTGTAGGGATGCTGAATAATATGGAGGCCCAGAAAGGACATGGTAGAAATGATTTTCCTGCTAACCCAAAATTTCCACCTTACATTCTCCTGCTCCATCTCCAGTCACAGCTATTTGTGAAGGAATAAAATAGAATAGATAGTTTAGCTGAAGAAACTGCTGTCTTAATCATATACAAAATTTGGATTTCCTTCTCCCTGTTCTTATCTCAAAATCCTATGAGGAGTTTATTTATAGGATAGGCCATTTAAAAACTACTAATATTTAGAACAGAGTCATTTTCTCCACATCAATTCCCACCCTCCCTAGTACACTTTATGTGATCACGTTCTCCATCTGTGTAAAGCAGTAAGGCCTGTTTTATTTTGTTTTTTAATTAAGATACACTATTAAGCTCAGATTAAATTAGCCTCTGTGGAATACTGTATCTTATTCTTCAATAAGACTAAAAAGATTTATCTGTGAGAGGGGTATCTGATATAGGTGCCAGCTTCAGGCCCTGCCTTCTAAGAGCTTCTAGTTTAGTTACAAAATGCCACTGTCAGGTGTTCTTTTATTTCACTGAAATTATTTCAGCCCCAATATGTTTTGTGTTGTTTGCTTAGTCTAGATTATTACAAAAATATATTGTTATTCTCCCAATCTGTAGCTCTTAATATTTCTATTTTATTCTCACACTGAGAGAATTTGCTACTCTATCAGGCTTACTACATAGTTTTCTTTCTTTTTTTCCTTCTTCATAGTTTTCAACTTCCAAGCCAGTTCTGATTTATTGGGAATGGTTTCTAGTGTGCTGACTTAAGCAATCTGAGGCTGAGTGGGAAGGTCTGCCAATACTGATTGCCAAAGCCTGTAAAGAGTACCCCTGTGGAGAGTGACAGCATTCTAACTACATGCTTTCCATTCTTACCCAAGGATCTGATCATGCTACAGTCTTGCCTTATGGAGGTGGAATAATGTAATAGTTAAGAATATAGATTTGGAGCCAGTCTTTCTGTTGGTTCACAACCTCGGGAATTCCTGGGGTGAAATTCAAAACTGGCCCTTGTACATGGAGGGCAAGGAGAGACACAAGACAGAGGCAGACCATTCCTGTTTAGCAGGTGGCAGGTTTAATAAACAAGGGAACTTACACACAAGGCTTATCTTGGGTGGCCACAAGATAAGTAGATCTCCACAATTGCCTACAAGAATGTTAAAAGTTTGTATAGAGGTTTTATGGGGTTTAATCACAAATACCATCCAGATGGTCTCAATAACACCTTACTCTTTCAAAGTTACATCATTTAAAGAGCTCTGGCTATGGGAACCATGGGCAGAATGTACATTCCAAGGGCAAGGGAGAGAGTGAGGAGCCTCTGATTGCCCAGGTCCGGCTCACATCAATTGGAGGTCATATCCTCTCAAGGACCTCTCCAAAGCTTCCTGAATCCAAAATCTGGCTCCATCACTTACTAGTTCTGTTGAGTTCAGCCCTATTATTCAATATCTCTGCCTCATGTTCCTCATCTTAAAAAGGACAATAATACTGGTATCAATTGGAGACGGTTGTTATAAGGATTAAATTAGTTAATATGTATAAAGCATTTAGAATGTAGTAAGTGCTTTGTTAAGTGTTTGCTGTTATTACCATTCAGATGATTTGTCTGCCATTTTCTGTCTTTCTTGTTGAAACTATCAGGAAATCATGAACGATTTTTTTTTTTCAAATTCTATACTCAGCAGAGCCTTGACTATTTTCTAAGACCTATCTTCAATGTTAACTTCCCAGATCACACAGTCACAATCAAACATCTATTTGTTGGGTATTTGGAAGAGCTTATTTCCAGTTCCATTTCAAGTAGCTATTATATTCTCTTTTGTACTTTTATAGTACTGCTTATTCAGAGCCTTTTCCTCCTCTCACTTTCACTTCAGTTTCAATTATGTTGTAACATTCCATGCTATGATCATGTTTTTTTCTTAACAATTGTATTACTTACTACCTTCTCTGAGGCATGACATTGCTGCTTATTTTTTTGTATCATTAAGTCATAATCCGATCAATGTGTAGGCAATAATCAGGAATATGTTTCAAATATGGTATTAGCCTATTGCAACTGGCTCCTTGCCTTGTGCAGCCTCTGTTCTCAAGTTGGGTTATTATCTGAGGCCCAGTCTAGTTTTCCAAGGATTGTGTCCAGTATAAACTGAACTATCTTGTGATTTTTTTTCTGATACTACAGACTAAAAAATGTTATTAACTTTGCCACAACAGGTAACTGCATATTATACAACTGATTTTTTTTTTTTTTTGTCTATCAATGTTCAGGCAGCGCTTACTGTAACACTTTGAAAGTGTCAGAAAAATTGTTTGTCACTAGAAAAAATTTTCTTAGTCAACCTTGAACTTACTATTAATTTCTAAATCTCTGTGTTGTCACCCAGACTTTGAAATGTTTGCCTTCTAATTACTGTAGCATTTCTTCTATCAAAAGTTCTCAGGTGGGAGGTGCTTCAAGATGGCGGAGGAGTAAGACATGGAGACCACCTTCCTCCCCACAAGTACATCAAAAATACATCTACAAGTGGAACAACTCCTACAGAACACCTGCTGAACGGTTGCAGAGGACCTCAGACTTCCCAAAAGGCAAGAAACTCCCCATGTACCTGGGTAGGGCAAAAGAAAAAAGAAAAAAACAGAGACAAAAGAATAGGGACAGGACCTGCACCTCTGGGAGAGAGCTGTGAAGGAGGAAAAGTTTCCACACACTAGGAAACCCTTTCACTGGTGGAGACGGGGGTGGGGGGGGAGAAAGCTTCAGAGCCACAGAGGAGAGTACAGCAGTAGGGGTGCAGAGGGCAAAGCGGAGAGATTCCCACACAGAGGATGGGTGCCGACCTGCACTCACCAGCCCGAGAGGCTTGTTTGCTCACCCGCTGGGACAGGTTGGGGCTGGGAGCTGAGGCTCGGGCTTCGGAGGTCAGATCCCAAGGAGAGGACTGGGGTTGGCTGCGTGAACACAGCCTGAAGGGGGCTAGTGCACCACAGCCAGCTGGGAGGGAATCCGGGAAAAAGTCTTGAACTGCCTAAGAGTCAAGAGACCATTGTTTCAGGGTGCGTGAGGAGAGGAGATTCAGAGCACTGCCTAAACGAGCTCCAGAGACGGGCGCAAGCTGCGGCTATCAGCACAGACACCAGAGATGGGCATGAAATGCTAACACTGCTGCTGCAGCCACCAAGAATCCTGTGTGCAAGCACAGGTCACTATTCACACCTCCCCTCCCAGGAGCCTGTGCAACCCGCCACTGCCAGGGTCCCGTGATCCACGGACAACTTCCGCGGGAGAACACACAGTGTGCCCGAGGCTGTTGCAATGTCACGCAGGTGTCTGCCACCGCAGGCTCGCCCCACATTCCATATCCCTCCCTCTCCTCGGCCTGAGTGAGCCAGAGCCACTTAATCAGCCGCTACTTTAACCCCCTCCTGTCGGGGCGGTGAACAGACGCCCTCAGGCAACCTACAGGCAGACACGGGGCCAAAACCAAAGGTGAACCCCAGGAGCTGTGCAAACAAAGAAGAGAAAGGGAAATCTCTCCATGCAGCCTCAGGAGCAGAGGATTCAATCGCCTCAGTCAACTTGATGTACCCTGCATCTGTGGAATACCTGAATAGACAATGAATCATCCCGAAATTGAGGTGGTGGACTTTGGGAACAACTGTAGACTTGGGGTTTGCTGTATGTGACTGACTTGTTTCTGATTTTTATGTTTCTTTTAGTATAGTTTTTAGCACTTGATATCATTGGTGGATTTGTTTATTGATTTGGTTGCTCTCTTCTTTTTCTTTTATTACTTAAATTTTTTTTTTAATTTTAATAATTTTTAAATTTTAATTATTTTATTTAATTTTATTTATTTATTTATTTATTTTTCTTTCTTTTTTTCTCCCTCTTCTTCTGAGCTGTGTGGCTGACAGGGTCGTGGTGCTCTGGCCTGGTGTCAGGCCTGAGCCTCTGAAGTGGGAGAGCTGAGTTCAGGACATTGGATGACCAGAGACCTCCCAGACCCATGTAATATCAATCAGGAGGAGCTCTCCCACAGATCTCCATCTCAACACTAAGACCCAGCTCCACTCAAGGGCCAGCAAGCTCTAGTGCTGGACACCCCATGTCAAATAACTAGCAAGACAGGAACACAACTCCACCCATTAGCAGAGAGGCTGCCTAAAATCATACTAAGTTCACAGACACCCCAAAACACACCACCGGACGTGGCCTTGCCCACCAGAAAGACAAGATCCAGCCCCACCCACCAGAACACAAGCATGAGTACCCTCTACCAGGAAGCTTACACAAGCCCCTGAAACAAACTTACCCACCAGGGGCAGACACCAAAAACAATGGGAACTATGAACCTGTAGCCTGTGAAAAGGAGACCCCAAACACAGTAAGTTAAGCAAAATGAGAAGACAGAGAAATACACAGTAGATGATGGGGCAAGGTAAAAACCCACCAGACCAAACAAATGAAGAGGAAAGAGGCAGTCTACCTGAAAAAGAATTCAGAGTAATGATAGTAAAGATGATCCAAAATCTTGGAAATAGAATGGAGAAAATACAAGAAACGTTTAATAAGGACCTAGAAGAACTAAAGAGCAAACAAACAATGATAGACAACACAATAAATGAAATTAAAAATTCTCTAGAAGGAATCAATAGCAGAATAACTGAGGCAGAAGAACGGATAAGTGACCTGGAACATAAAATAATGGAAATAACTACCACAGAGAAGAATAAAGAAAAAAGAATGAAAAGAATTGAGGACAGTCTCAGAGACCTCTGGGACAACACTAAATGCACCAACATTCGAATTATAGGGGTCCCAGAAGAAGAAGAAAAAAAGAAAGGGAATGAGAAAATATGCGAAGAGATTATAGTTGAAAACTTCCCTAACATAAGAAAGGAAATAGCCAATCAAGTCCAGGAAGCACAGAGAGTCCCATAAAGGATAAATCCAAGGAGAAACATGCCAAGACACATATTAATCAAACTATCAAAAATTAAATACAAAGGAAAAATATTAAAAGCAGCAAGGGAAAAGCGACAAATAACATACAAAGGAATCCCCATAAAGTTAACAGCTGATCTTTCAGCAGAAACTCTGCAAGCCAGAAGGGAGTGGCAAGACATATTTAAAGTGATGAAAGGGAAAAACCTACAACCAAGATTACTCTACCCAGCAACGATCTCATTCAGATTCGATGGAGAAATTAAAAACTTTACAGACAAGCAAAAGCTAAGAGAGTTCAGCACCACCAAACCAGCTTTATAACAAATGCTAAAGGAACTTCTCTAGGCAGGAAACACAAGAGAAGGAAAAGACCTACAATAACAAACGCAAAACAATTAAGACAAAAAACCTGTATGTGGAAAACTATAAGACACTGATGAAAGAAATTAAAGATCATACAAACAGATGGAGAGATATGCCACGTTCTTGGATTGGAAGAATCAACATTGTGAAAATGACTATACTATCCAAAGCAATCTACAGATTCAATGCAATCCCTATCAAATTACCAATGGCATTTTTTACAGAACTAGAACAAAAAATCTTAAAATTTGTATGGAGACACAAAAGACCCCAAATAGCCGAAGCAGTCTTGAGGGAAAAAAACGGAGATGGAGGAATCAGACTCCCTGACTTCAGAATATAGTACAAGGCTACAGTAATCAAGACAATGTGGTACTGGTGCAAAAACAGAAATATAGATCAATGGAACAGGATAGAAAGCCCAGAGATAAACCCATGCACATATGGTCACCTTATCTTTGATAAAGGAAGCAAGAATATACAGTGGAGAAAAGACAGCCTCTTCAATAAGTGGTGCTGGGAAAACTGGACAGCTACATGTAAAAGAATGAAATTAGAACACCCCCTAACACCATACACAAAAATAAACTGAAAATGGATTAAAAACCTAAATGTAAGACCAGACACTATCAAACTCTTAGAGGAAAACATAGGAAGAACACTGTTTGACATAAATCACAGCAAGGTCTTTTTTGATCCACCTCCTAGAGTAATGGAAATAAAAACAAAAATAAACAAATGGGACCTAATGAAACTTAAAAGCTTTTGCAAAGCAAAGGAAACTACGAACAACACGAAAAGACAACCCTCAGAATGGGAGAAAATATTTGCAAATGAATCAACGGACAAAGGATTAAAGTCCAAAATATATAAACAGCTCATGCAGCTCAATATTAAAAAAACAAACAACCCAATCAAAAAATGGGCAGAAGACCTAAATAGACATTTCTCCAAAGAGGACATACAGATGGCCAAGAAGCACATGAAAAGATGCTCAACATCACTAATAATTAGAGAAATGCAAATCAAAACTACAATGTGGTATCACCTCACACCGGTCAGAATGGCCATCATCAGAAAATCTACAAACAACAAATGCTGGAGAGGGTGTGGAGAAAAGGGAACCCTCCTACACTGTTGGTGGGGATGTAAATTGATACAGCCACTATGGAGAACAGTATGGAGGTTCCTTAAAAAACTAAAAATAGAATTACCATATGATCCAGCATCCCACTACTGGGCATATACCCAGAGAAAACCATAATTCAAAAAGACACATGCAGCCCAATGTTCATTGCAGCACTATTTACAATAGCCAGGTCATGGAAGCAATCTAAATGCCCATCAACAGACAAATGGATAAAGAAGATGTGGTACATATATACAATGGAATATTACTCAGCCATAAAAAGGAACGAAATTGGGCCATTTGTACAGACGTGGATGAATCTAGAGAGTGTCATACAGAGTGAAGTAAGTCAGAAAGAGAAAAACAAATATTGCATATAAACACATATATGTGGAACCTAGAAAAATGGTACAGATGAACCGCTTTGCAGGGCAGAAATTGAGACACAGATGTAGAGAACAAACATATGGACACCAAGAGGGGAAAGCAGCGGTGGGTGAGGGTGGTGGTGTGATGAATTGGGAGAATTGGATTGACATGTATACACTGATGTGTATAAAATGGATGACTAATAAAAAAACAAACAAACAAAAATTCATTTGTATCATAATTTTTAATGCTGTTACTGTATTCTATTGATCAGGAAGACTACAATTTGTTTAACCAATTCTTTTCACTCATTTAGGTTGTTTAAAATTATTTGTTGCCATAAAAATATTCTGCAATCCACAGGAATTATAAATATCACAGCCCCAAAATCAATAACATAAATTTAATCAGGAGGAAACATCAGACAGACCCAAACTAAAGAATCTACAAAATAACTAACCTGAATTCTTCAAAACTGTCAATATTAGCAAAGGTAAAGATAGGTTCAGGAATGATCCCACAATTTAGGATATTAAAACAAGAGAAATGATGACTAATTCCAATGCAAGATCTTAGATTGCATTGTGGAGTGAAAAGAAATAACTATAAAAGGCATTACTGGGATGTGTATTAGTTCTCTATTGCTACATAACAAAACCCCCAAACTTAGCAGCTTAAAAGAGTAAACATTTATTATCTCATCGTTTCTCTGGATCAGGAATTTGAGAGAAATTTAGGCTAGGTAGTTCTGGTTCAAGATCCCTCATTACCTTGTAGTTGTTACTTAGTTGTAATTATTTCTAGATCATCTAAAGACTAAACTAGAGTATATTTATGTATGCTAACCGATGTGATACACATATACCTATAATTATTTCTGTATCTATCCATCTGTATATTTATATTAAGCTAAACAAGAGTACATACTGATGTCTGATTTTAATTCAGTTTCAAAGTTATTAGGTCAATCTACCCCCTTCAGTGCAAATATACTATACATTTGTAATGCTGTTGGATTCATTTGACACAGTTTGCATTCTATCTTGGCTTTCCTCAACATTGTGTTTGGATTTTTTTTTTAATTTTGCATACATTTAAGTTCACTCTGTGTGATATACTTGTTCCATGGATTTTGACCACCCCAGTATCATACAGAACAAATCTAGCACCCTAAAATTTCCCCAGTACATTTCCACTCTAGTCAATCATTCCACCCTCCATCAACTCCTTGCAAACTCTGATTTATTTTCTAACCCTAGAGTTTTGCCTTTTCCAGAGTGTCACATTGGAGTCTGGTTCTTTCACTTAGAAAAGTCAATTTGAGATTCATACATGATGTTTCATGAATCAGTAACTCGTTCCTTTACTTCACAGACTAGTACTCCAATCTGTGGATGGATCACAGTTTGTTTATCCATTCCCCAGTCGAAGAGTATCCGGGTTGTTTCCAGGTTTTACCAATTATGAACAGGTTGCTGTAAACATGGGTTTTTGTGTGAACGTAAGTATGCAATTACCTTGAATAGATTTCTAGGAATGCTTTGCTGGACCATAGGGTAAATCTATGTATAATTTACAACAAACTCCCAAACTGTCTTTCAGGGTGGTACCACTGACATTTCCACCAGTAGTGAATGAGAGTTTCTGTTGTTCCACATCATTGCCAGCATTTGTTATTGTCAGGTTTTAAAAAATTTTTTTGACATTTTTAATAGTTGTATAGTATCATCTCATTGCAGTTTTAGTTTGCTTTCCCGTAATGACAAATGATGTTAAGCATCATTTCATGAGTTTATTTGCCATCCATATATCTCCTTTGGTGAAGTGTCTGTTCCAATCTGTAACTTATTTAAAAATTTTAAATCTGTTTTCTTGCTGCTGAGTTTTATAAGATGATTATATATTTTCTGTACAAGTTTTTTTTTTTTTTTTTTATCAGAGATGTGATTTACAAATATCTTCTCTGAGTCCATGGCTTTTTCTCTTAAAGAGCAAAACACTTTAATTTTGATAAAGTCCAGTTTATCAATTTTTTTCTTTCATGGATTGTTCTTTTGGTTTGTAGCTAAAAACATCATCAAACCCAATGTTATATATATGTTCTTCTATATTTTCTTCTTAAAGTTTTATGGTTTTATGTTTTACATTTAAGTTTATGATCCATTCTGAATTAGTTTTGTCCAAGATGTGAGATATGTTTTTAGGTTCTATTTTTTTTTTAACATAGGCTTGTCCAATGATACAGCATCATTTGTGAAATGACAGGCCTTTCTTAATTGATTTACTAAAGTTGTAGTTTTAATAAATTATATAGGATCTTTAGAAGCAGAAAAAAATATCTGATGTTTGATGATATACCTATTAGTTTCCTAGGGCTTCCATAGCAAATTACTATAAACTGGGTGGCTTAAAAACAACAGAAATTTATGATCACAGTTCTGTAGGTCAGGGTACAAAATCAACATGTAGGCAGTGTTGATTCCTTCTAGAGCCTCTGAGGAAGAAGTTGTTCCGTGCCTCTCTCCTAGCTTCTAGTGGCTGCCAGTAATCCTTGGCAATCCTTGTCTTATAGATGCATCACTGCAGTCTCTGCTCTGTCTTCATATTGCCTCCTTCTCTGTGTGATCTCCCCTTTTCTTCTCTTGTAGGGACACTTGCTGTGGGAGTTAGGGCTCAACCTAATGCAGGATGATCTCATTTTGAGTTTCTTAACTTAATTACTTCTGTAAAACCCTTCACCCAAATAATGTCACATTAACAGGTTCCCAGTGGACATACCTTTTTATTTTTTTAAGCGGCGATGGGGGGAGGCACCATCCAATCTACTATAGTTTATACTGGGAATATTGATGATGGAGTCAAATTTAGTCTTGCATTATTAGAATATTCAGAGGGAGACTGATTATTCTACTTCATAGTAGACTGGAAGTAATTTTTTTATGCTATTTTGCAATTTTGCTTATCTATCTCTTCTGCCCAACAACAAATGCCTGCCATTCCAATTATTCAAATACAGAAAAAACAAGTGTCTTGCATATCAAAGGAAAAATTATATATTTTGTGACCACAAGTTAAAATGAATTTGTGTTATAAAGATATTTATTTAATGAGAAAATGACAAATATGTTGATAAGATGACAGAGCAGAAGATAGGTTTATGATATCCCAAATTTATACACAGAATCAAACAGAATAAATATAACAGAAATATTTTTTTAAATTACTGACAACACAAAGTAAATGACAAGCAATTTCATGAACTCCAAAATATTAGCAAATAGACAAACCACCCTCCTCTACTATGACCATGAAGAATCAAACCAGTATGAAGCAAAGACAACAGGGCTTCTTGTGGTTTTAAGAATGAGAGAAACCTTCAACTTCCCGACAGGAAGTCACTAGAAAGTGTAGCAAGGCCCATCGACAATAGCAACTAAAATTGAGAATGAATATTAATCTAGTTTGGAGAATTGTGGTATCTTGGATGAGATCCTAGATCAGAAAAAGAACACTGGGTAAAAACTAAGGAAATCTGAATAAAGCATAAACTTAGCTAATAACAGTGTACCGATATTGGTTCATTAGTTGTGAAAAATGTACCATACTATTGTAAGATGCTAATAGGGAAATCTGGGTGTGGAGTTACAAGAAGTCTCTGTACTGTCTGCTTAATTTTTCTATAAATCTAAACTGTTCTAAAATAAAAAGTTTATTTAAAAGAAGGCAAACCATGGGTTGCTTCTGCTTTCTCACATTATTTCTGAGTTTTCAATTTTATTTTATTTTTTTAAATATACAGGGAGAAATGCTGTATGGTTCCCTGGGAGGCAGGGCTACTTTTATTTTTATTTTTTAATTTTTTTGGCTGTGTTGGGTCTTTGTTGCTGCGCTGCACACGGGCTTTCTCTAGTTGCGGTGAGCGGGGCATATTCTTCATTGTGGTGCACGGGCTTCTCATTGTGGTGGCTTCTCTTGTTGCAGAGCACGGGATCTAGGCGTGTGGCCTCAGTAGTTGTGGCACACGGGCTCAGTAGTTGTGGCTCACGGGCTCTAGAGCGCAGGCTCAGTAGTTGTGGCGCATGGGCTTAGCTGCTCCGCGGCATGTGTGATCTTCCTGGACCAGGGATCGAACCTGTGTCCCCTGCCTTGGCAGGTGGATTCTTAACCACTGCGCCACCAGGGAAGCCCTCAGTTCTTTATTTAAATAAATTCTGGATGTTTTTTAAGAGCAGTTCTGGAGAAGTTCTATTTCTTAGAGCAGTTTTAGGTTCACAGAAAAACTGAGTAGAAGGTAGAAAAATTTCCCATGTGCTCTGTGCCCTCACACATGCATAGCCTCTCCCATTATCAATATCCCTGCCAGAGTGGTAGATTTGTTATAACTGATGAACCTACATCCATACATCATTATCACCTAAAGTCTAAATTTTAGAGTTCACTGTTGGGTTTGGAAAAATTTATGATTACATGTACCCACCATTATAGTATCTTACAGGGTAGTTTCACAGACCCTTATTTCTAATTTTTTAAAAGTAACATTGTATTGAAAGTAATATTCAATTTTTTATCAAAGTATATATATATATATAATTAAAAGATAAATGATATACAAGATTTTAAAACTCCTTTCAACTTGACTTCCAACATGGACAGACATGTCAAGGAATTTGTCAGTTCCCCACCCCCTTGGAGACTTCCCTCATAGTATCTCTGTTCTCCTCCAGTCTGGACAGGCTTTTCTCAAGGCTGCTTCATGGCTCTTACTCTGGAATCCTTTTTCAATATTATCCTGGGATGCTTTCCAATTTCTTTCTTTTTTAAAAAAAAATTTTTAATTTAGTTTTATTTATTTATTTTTATAAAGCAGGTTCTTATTAGTTATCTATTTTATACATATTAGTGTATATATGTCAATCCCAATCTCTCAATTCATCCCACCACCACCCCCATCACTTTCCCTCCTTGGTGTCCATACGTTTGTTCTCTACATCTGTGTCTCAATTTCTGCCCTGCAAACGAGTTCATCTGTACCATTTTTCTAGGTTCCTCATATATACGTTAATATACGATATTTGTTTTTCTCTTTCTGACTTACTTCACTCTGTATGACAGTCTCTAGATCCATCCACATCTCTACAAATGACCCAATTTCATTCCTTTTTATGGCTGAATCATATTCCATTGTATATATGTACCACATCTTCTTTATCCATTCATCTGTCGATGGACATTTAGGTTGCTTCCATGACCTGGCTATTGTAAATAGTGTTGCAATGAACATTGGGGTGCATGTGTCTTTTTGAATTATGGTTTTCTCTGGGTATATGCCCAGTAGTGGGATTGCTGGGTCATATGGTAATTCTATTTTCCATTTTTTAAGGAAAATCCATACTGTTCTCCATAGTGGCTGTATCAATTTATATTCCCACCAACAGTACAAGAGGGTTCCCTTTTCTCCACACCCTCTCCAGAATTTGTTGTTTGTAGATGCTTTCTAATTTCTGTTCTTTGTTGAATTGTATGTTTCCCTAATTCTATGCCCTCCTCTTTGTTGGCCTACTCCATTCTTTTTTTTTCTGGGACCCATGTTCCTGTAAGTTTTAGAGAAAGAATTAAATGGGAGGTAAACATTGAGATATTGCATCTGTGAAAATTTCTCTGTTTTATCCTCATACTTGTTTGAAAATGTGACTGATTGAAGAATAAGTTGTTATAAATCATTTTTTTCAGAAATTTTTATGACACTGTTTAATTTTTTTTATAGGTTCTAATATTGGTTTTGTGAAGTTTAGTTCCATTTTTGTATCTGATCCTGCTATAATATCTGTTGTTTTTCTCCTTGGAAATCTTTTAACATCTTCTCTTTACCTCTGATATTAAAAAATTTCCCCATGGTGTACCTCAATAGGATTTTTAAACTCATTGATTTGCACTGTTTCATGCTCTTCAACAATAATTTTTTTCTTTTATTATGATTATTTTGCAATTTCCTCTATCCCCTTTATTTTCTCTTTCTTGAATTCCTACTGTGCAGATGTAAAACCTCCTCCTAATTTTTGGTTTATTCCTGAATAATTCTGGAAAGTCACTGGGTTTGGAGTGAGTGAAGGACAGGGAACAACCAATAGCAGAATTTGTTGAATGTCTGTAAAAATAAATATTTGACCCCTCAGATTCCAACTTCTTTCTGATGCATACTGGTAATTACCCCTCTCTCACAATATTAGGAGATGGAGGTTTTATTCTCTGGAGAAATGGAGCCAGAGAAGTTCTAGATATTTTATATTAGGTTTGTTGAAGAGTGGGGGTAATAAGGGAAATTTTATAGTCTCAAGAATGGGACCTCAAGCACTTGTCCCTTATCAGCTCTTGGAATGCCAGACAGGATTCTGCAACACAACTGGCTTTTTTCTCAGCATCTCCATTTCCATGTGATTAGGTTTTAATTCCCCTATACATTTTGCTTTTGTTGTGCTTTGCATCATGCAATTTTATATCATTTTAAAAAATTCCCTTAATTTCAATGAGATTTCAGGAGACGTGTTCAAAATCTTAAATTTATATTAGACAGTTGTATATTTTAAGCCAACAAAAGTCAAACACAAGGGCTTACATCATAGGTGTAATGTTTATTTATCTTATGCTATAGATAAATTTAAAGGAAAGTGAAAAACTGAGAAATATAGCTTTTAAAAAATTGTGGGGAATACACCTAAAAAGAGCAGGAAGTCCTAAATCAAACATCCTTGCCCTATTTTTCCTACTGTAATCCCTCTTAGAATATTCTTCTCTCTGGCTAGTTTTTCCCTCTACTTTCTTTAGTTCTCCTTCATCAAATGTTTCTTTAATTTTGACAAACTGATATTTCTGAGCCTACAAGAGAATGTTCCAGATGTACACAGAGCCCCCTCTGATAAACACTGAACAACTTCCAGGAGTATAGATTTTACTGCAATTGACTAGGAAAAGAAGAACACTACTTTATAATAAAACAAACATATATAACAAAATTTAAAGTTTACTTATGTTTTCTGATAAAACACAAAACCTTCAAAGGATTTTTATGATTGTCCATGTTCCTAGAATCTCCAGGTATATGAATTCTAACTTCTCTGGCCTCAGGCATGTGAAGAGAGAGTTTTGAGAAACTGCCAGAGGAGCTAAAATAGTTGTTAAAATTGGGACCTCCCAGGAGTCATAAAATCTTTCATTGCAAATAAAAATCTCTGAAGAAATTCACCTTTCAGGACATTCATTATTTACATGAAAAAAAGCAGAGCTCAACGCTACTCCAAACACAACGTTTCTCTGAAATGTATTACCAAAGATCTCTAGGGTTGTCTCTAAGGCAGACAGAGTTATTCCTCAGAGTTTCAGTCAGTCGATTAAATCAGAGTCACATGAATAAGAACAATTACGCTCTGTGAGAATTTTCCAAAATATATGTACTAATTTCCTTGCAGTCCTTGCACAAAATCAATGGTTTACATATTAACAATAGAAGGGTATTTGTATGCCCAACTTTTCATCTGAATCAAATGCTATACTTTACTACCCATAAAATGTCATAAAATAAATCTAATACATTAATTATAGGCTGTGTTATTAGGGTATGAGTTGTCATGTACAATAGCTAACAACACAGTAAAAATCATCACATAGTAAATCAAACTGCCTTATTTTGTAATTTGAATCTTTCTACTGTTTTCTTTGTTTTTATTTCACTGTTTCACTGCCTATTAGTTTTTGTTTAAGTTTAAACACATGCAGCACAAAGAAATAATAGGACAATTGGAATTAAAAAAAAGTGTTGATGAGAACAACTGAAAAGTTTGAGTGGATGGGTATAGGAGACATAAAATTAAATTAAAGTGGGTGTTTTGGTAAAACCAGGCAGGGCTCTTGAATTATTAACATGGCTGGATTGAGAATGTAGACTAGAGCTAGTTGGCCAAGAAAAGACAGTATTTCTGAGCAAAGAGTGACAAACAGGTGAAAAATAAGCCGTAAGCCACTCAGTAGGGCTCTATGGTGATGTCATCTCTAAGCCTCAGAATAAAAAAAGAGTTGAAAAGTTAGTCAACTCTTTGTACTATTCTTTTAAGACTCTTGACTTCCATAACAGTATATCTTCTCATTTTCTTCCTACATCTTCAGCAGCTGCTTCCTCTCCAATACTTTTGCTGGTGATTCCATATCTTTTTGACATCTTGAGTTCTTAAGTTTTCACCTCATCTCATCTCTTTCTTCATTGTCTTGGTTTTAGGAATTATCTATATATCACAGACTCACAGATTTTTTTATCTCCAGTACAAAACTTACTTCTGAGCTCCTGACCTGATGACTCGGCTGCTTTCTTCATATCTTCACTTAGATGACTCAAAGGTATCTCATACTTAAGATGTCCAAAATTAAAATGAATTTTCCACATCAAATATATCCATATCTCAGTCTTTTACTGATGAGTAAATCATACCATCATCAATCCAGTTTCCAAAGCCAGAAAAATGGCTTCTTGAGGAATCCCCATATCCTTTACTCCATATGTAATCATTTTTATTATACCTCTAGAAATATTAAATTTTTTTCTGTCTCTCAATATATACTTTTTCAGTTGAAATCCGTAATTTTCACTTGGACTACTGTAACAATTTTCTAACTTATCTTTCTGTTTCATTCATGACCTCCTGCAATTCACAGTTACCCAGTAGCCATAAAAATTTACTTCCAATACTTAAAATGTATTATGTCACTTTCCTTCTCAAAACTTTTCAATGAGTTTAAAATACTTCTAAAAAATGTTCACTTTGTATTTTTTTAATTTTATTTTATTTATTTTTGGCTGTGTTGGGTCTTCTCTGCTGTGCACAGGCTTTCTCTAGTTGCGGCGAGCAGGGGCTACTCTTCGTTGTGGTGCATGGGCTTCTCATTGTGGCAGCTTCTCTTGCTGTGGAGCACAGACTCTAGGTGCGCGGGCTTCAGTAGTTGCAGCGTGCAGGCTCAGTAGTTGTGGTGCACGGGCTTAGTTGCTCCATGGCATGTGGGATCTTCCCGGACCAGGGATCGAACCCATGTCCCCTGCATTGGAAGGAGAATTCCTAACCACTGCACCACCAGGGAAGTCCCTAAAAATGTTCACTTTGAAATGTTAAAGTTTGTTTCAATTACTTCTTAGCCAATATAAATTCAACAAATACTTATGAATTATCTACAATGAAGCAGGTCAAGTTCTAAACATTGCTGAGTAAATCAAACATTAAAAAAATTTGCTACTATATTCAAGCTTACATTCTAGTGAAAATAGCTACTATATTTTGAGTGATTATTATAGACTTTACAATACTCTGTCATGTAACTCATTCAATAACCCAATGAGACAATTAAAACTTTTCACATATATCTTCAACATCAATGCCTTTATATCAGCAAAGCCATATTTTAAGTAGTCTAATACAATTTTATAAAATAATTAATTTATTCAATAAATATCCATTGAGAAACTACTATGTAATAAACATTTGAACAGCAAAAACAAAAAATCCCTTGTCTTCAATCAGATTACACTCTAGATGTGAAAACTGACAAATTACAAAGTAAATAGATGAAATATATAGTATGTTAGCTGCAAATGTTTCAGAAAAATTTAGAAGGGAGTGAGGAAATTAGAGACAGAGGTTGTATTCAGCTGGTCAGGTAAGACCTCAGTGAGAATAGGATATTTAGTAAAGACCTGGAATGTTGAGGGAATAAGTCATTTATAGATCTGTGGAAAGAATGGTGTGGACAGAGGCTTCTCAAATGCAAATATTCTGAGGCAGGAACATATTTTATGTGTTCTTAGAGTGGCAGGAAGACCAATGCAGTTGTAACAAAGTGAGTTACATGGAGGCTAGTATGAGTTTAAGAAGTCAGAAATATAATATGATGTCTCGGTTTCCTATGGCTATTGTAAGAAGCACCAAAAACTTAATGGCTTAATGCAACAAACACTTATTGTCTCATAGTTCTGGAAGCTGGAAATCTGAAATTAAGGTATTAGCAGGTCCCTGTTCTCTCTGATCCTCCCCTGGGGCTTTTCTTGTCTCTTACTATCTTCTGATGTTTGCCAGCAATCCTTGGCATCCCTTGGTTTATGGCAGCATAATTCCAATCTCTGCCTCCATCTTCACATGTTTTCCCTCTGTGTATGTTTCCGTATCTCTGTTTTACCTTCCTATAGGGACACCAGTCATGGATTAGGGCCCACCATAACCAAGTATGACTTTTTCTTAACTATTTATATCTGCAAAGACCCTATCTCCAAGTAAGATCACATTCAAGGTCCCTCACTTTTAGGGAGATAATATTCAACCTACAACAGTCCACTGTCTGATGTCTAATAATTCACATCCATTATATGTGAAAAATATATTCATCTCATCCCAACACTTCTAAAAGTCTTAGCCCATTTCAGCATCAAACATCAAGTCCCAAATCTAAAGGTCAACTCAAAAAAGTCTCAAATCTCATCCCAAGTGAGACTTGCCTCTGCTGCAGGACACTCTGCAGACTGCTGGAAGCTCTGCAAGGGAGAGGATGGGCAGTGAACACACAGAAAATTCAAGGCCCAAGCCCTGCCATAACGTTTTGGGAGTTGTTTGGTTGATAAAATGCAAGCCTACCCAACCCCGAAGAATGTGAAAGAGGTACAAGCCTTTGTAGGGATTTGGGGTTTTGGGGGTTTTGGAGGACTTTTATTCCCCACCTGGTACAGCACTTCCATTCCTTATACCACCTGGTAAAGAAAGGGCATGTGTGTGACTGGGGATCAGAGCAACAAGCTGTCTTTGAGAAAGCAAAAATACTAGCAAAACAGATGAAAGCTCTGGGCATCTCCCAAGCAGGGATGCCATTTGAGTTAGGTTAGACGTGTCTGCAACTCCAGAAGGTATGGGTTGGGCACTATGGCAGAGACAACAGAAGCAGAGAGTGCCAGCTAGGTACTCTCTCCTAGGTTTTGGTTCCAGCTCCGGAAGGGGGCAGAAACCTGATATACCCTCACAGAGCAACAGCTCCTAGCAGTGTACAGGTGCTCCTCAAGGTAGAACTTCCCACAAAGGAATAGCATATAATGGTAAGAACTTCCCCTCCTATCAAGAGGTCAGTTGAGAATATATTCCATCGACCCACTTCTGTCATGGCTCAAACTCCCTCTTTGACTATGAGGCATGCCTATTTGCAGCAGAGGAACACCATGTCTGCCAGCCCACTATCTCTAGAAATGCAGGTGCTACTAGGCCCAGTAGAGTATGTAGACCTTCCAAATGCCCCCATCCTTATCTCTGTGGCAACTCCTGTGGCCTGTAAGAAGGGAATGGGAAAAATTTCCACTAATGCCTGGTATACTGATGCCTGGGAACAGGAACAAATTGAAGCAGTCAGCAGGCTAAACTCAGAGTGCTCTGGCTGATGATCACTCAATGAGCCTATGAGCCTTGGCTATTAACCCTTTGCACTGACAGTTGCACTGTTCTAAAGGAATTAAACTTATGGCTTGGACAATGGGAATCTGAGGGCTGGATGATCATGAATAAGCCCTTGTAGGGTCAAGATATGTGGAAAAACATTTGGGTTTACCCACAAGAGCCCAAGGTAGTCCTCACTGTTTCCCATGTCTTGGCTCACATGGTGCTGGCAATTAGGAAGCTGATGCCCTAGCCCAGATACAAACCCTGACAACTGATCCTTCAGTAGATACAACAGATTGGATGCAGCACCTGGGTGGGATGGCATAATGCCAAGGATGCCAGATTGTCTTTGAAACACAGTGACTTTGTTAATGCAGCAGCAGCATGTCCTATGTGTAAACAACATCCAAGGCAACTGCCAGAGGAGTCTGGGGCCATCCACCAGAATTCCCACCAGATTGACAAATTGATTATTTTCACTCCCTCCTTCCAAGTAAGGGTTCTAAATATGCCCTGGTTTGTGTGGACACTGCATTTGGTCTAACCAAATCTATCCCCTGTCACCACACAAACCAGGCTGCCACCATTAGGGGATTAGAGATGCTGAGTACCATGTACAGATACTCTCCTCAACTAGACAGTGATCAGGGGTCAGACTACAAAGGTCTTGATATACTAAATTGAGAAAAGAACATGACGTTGAATGGAGGTTCCATTTTCCCTATAACTCACAAGCAGCTCGGTAAATGGAAAGGAAAAATGGACTATTAAAGGAGCAGATTAAATTACTAACAGGTAAAACCACCTTGGCCAGGTGGACTAAAGTACTGTCCTAGGTTTAACACATTTGAATGATCAACAAGTAGGGCCTATTACCCCGTACACTAGGTTGGGGACCCCTGCCAAGACACCCAATGATATAAAGCTATGAAAGTCACGGAAAACATTTATTGCCCAACTCATACTATGGATCATGTGCTATGTTGCTGAGAACACCAAGCACCATCATGCCTGGGGAAGGAGTTTTCTACTGGAGTTTGCAATGAGACATCCCACTGGGATGGGTGAGTTACTTTGCACCAGTGGGTGAAGGGGAACTACTCAGTCTCCACTGGGATCCTGCTGTCCTGCTACAAACTGGACCTGTTGAAATGTACTATATCTGGAATGGAACATACACCATCGAGAGAGGAGAAAGTGAGCGTCCTCACCTGGCACGTCCGGCCCCTATCCATCTCCTCATGTCTGACAATGTTGCCTTCCCTGGCCAACACGTACAGTATGCACAACCAGGTCAAGTTCCTAAAGCTGCCATCCTCCCTCTCCTCAAGGCCAGATGGACATGTTCTCTTTTCCACTGGTATGATCATTTGGCTGCTGTCTTTGTCCCCTCCATTGGCCTGGAGGATGTTATAGCACACATAGAAGCCCTTGCTAAATCCACCCAGCAAACCTTAAATGATAGCCAACAAAACCTGTTCTTACTGAACACTGAACTGTCTCTAATGAGAAAAGCTGTTCTCCAAAATAAGATGGTTTTAGACATTGTTACTGCCTCACAAGGGATGCAACGGTTCCATTTTTTAAACAAAATGTTGTGTGCTCATACTTGATGAGTCTGCTAAATTGTCATCTTTATTAAATCACACGAGGACACAAGTGAACACCCTGAGTGATCCGACCCCCAGACTAGGGGACTTAATAAATCAGTGGTTCCAATCATGGGGCTCTTGATGGAAACAAATGTTACTTATTTTGGGAATCATTACCTTAATCTGAGTTTTCTCTTGCATGTGTCTATACTGTTGCTGTGGTATCTGCATCCAATGCAGCCAGATAGCCACCAGAGGAGCCACCTCCATGCTAGTGAAGCTTCTTGCTGAGAGCTCAGGGCACACTGAGGAAGAGGGGGGCATGCGAGATTATAAAAGCTGGTCATGAGGGATGGAGTGTTAGAGGAGGCTATCAAGAGGATGTGACCACTGGTCGACCCTCAAGCTGAAACCAGGAAATTAGAGGCCCCTTACCGGCTCTCCTGTCCTTGGAATGTCAGTTTATAGCCAGAGCCATTACAAAGATGTAGCCTTGGGAGAGAACTCTATTTCCAAATAAGACATTCTCAGGTCTCACTGATTAGAACTTCCACATGTCTTTCATGGGGAACACAACTGAACCCACAACCATATGATGTCATACGTATCAGTTTCATCTCTACCATATATTTGTAATGCTATAGTATACAAAACAGTTAAAGTCTCTGACTTCCTGCAGTTGGCAGTATAAGAGGGTTTTTAGACACAACATAAATATATCATGTACATCCAAATGCAAGGTAAGTGTTTTTTCTTCTGGAAAGATTATTTAATAAGGTCAGTTAATGATAATATTGTTTAAAACACTGTTGGCTTTATAGAATGATCTTTTGGGAAGAGGTAGTGAGATTCTGAATATGAGCAATTGGGTGAAGAGTAGGGCCATTTTCTGAATGAGGGAGCATAGGAGAGAGGAAGGTTTGGGAAAAAATATCAGGAGACAGGTTGGGCAAGTTAAATTTGAGATACCTACTAGGCATTGATATTGAGTGGGTAGCTATATATAGGAAAATTGAATTCAGAGTAAAAGTCCAGGCTGGACATATAAACATGGAGTCATCAACACATAATAGTATTTATAAACATGAGTGTGGTGTTGTGATATAATAAGAAATATATATATTTAATCTGTATCCCCTGTTCCTGGCACAGAACTCCTAAAACCCTTGGAATTTCCTCAGTGATAGTGGTGAGAGGAGCATTTTTTGTTAATTTAAAATAAGTCCTTTCAACCCCATTTGAGCTTATGCTAATGAGATGACCCAGAGAACAGAGGCTGGTTGCCAGAGGAACAACCAAACATGAGACTAGAGGGTTGGAAATGTTATCCTCATCCAGTGTCCTCTGGGAAGGAGAGAAGGGCTAAATATTGAATGAATCACCAATGCCTAATAACTTAATCAACCATGCCTATGTAATGAAGCCTCCATAAAATCCCTAAACAATGAGTTTTGAAGAGCTTCTGTGTTGGTGAACACATGGAGGTGCTGGGAGGGTGGCATACCCAGCAGGGACATGGAAGCTCTGTGCCCCTTCCCACCTTGTGCTATGTACCTCTTGATTTGATTATTTCTCTGTATCTTTTATTATATCTTTTATAATAAACAAATCTAAGTAACTGTTACTCTAAGTTCTGAAAGCTGTTCCAGAAAATTATCAGATCTGAGGAAGAGATCATGGG
Source organism: Eubalaena glacialis (assembly GCF_028564815.1). Classification (NCBI taxonomy): domain Eukaryota; kingdom Metazoa; phylum Chordata; class Mammalia; order Artiodactyla; family Balaenidae; genus Eubalaena; species Eubalaena glacialis. The sequence goes on from NC_083718.1 coordinate 104,372,873, forward strand.
AAACCTCGATTTATAGCTACTTCTCAAAAATACAGAAAGCACAGACTTGCAATTGACATCTGAAATGGGGGCCGTCTTGCGGGACTGAGCCTTTAACCTGTGGCCTCTGCACTAATTCTGGATATTTAGTGCCAGAATGAATTAAATTGTAGGGCAATAAATTGTTATCCAAGAGAATTGGAGAGAATTGCTTTGTGTGGAAAACCCAAACATTTGGTGTCAGAAGTGTCCTGTGAGCAGAGGGGATCAAGTTCATCTTTTAATGAGCCTGGGAGTGATCTTCAAGGGAGTGAGTGTAGACAGAAAATACTGCGATAAAGAGGGATAAAGAGCAAACCCTGAAACACATTGAAGTCCAGTGGAGGAGGTGATAAAAAACCAAGAAAAGATCCATCATCTTCAGTTCTTCTCAAGGTGATTCAGTTATAGAAGTTTTTGTCTATTTATGATTCGATCATTCAAAAATTTATCTCAAACTACAAATATCAATTTATTTAATACTCAGAATATTGTTGCATTCCTCAATATGTAGATTTATGTCTATCTGCACTATTATATTGCCTGTCCAGGCAGTCAGAGACTTTAGCTGTTTTCTTTACCATAGCAAAACAAATATGGAGCAGCACCTGGCATGTCGTACCTATGAGGTCTCAATTATTTTGTAATAAAAATGTCAACAATCTTTATATTGTTAAATACTATAAATTTCCACTTTATTCGCTAGTACTCAATAAACAGAAAAGGCTGGACAAAAATTAAAGATACAGTACAGTTGACTCTTGAATAACATGGTGGTTAGGTGCACAACTGCCCCCCCAACCCCCAAGTTGAAAAATCCCCGTATAATATTTACCTCCCCCAAACTGAACTACTAATAGACTGTTGTTGACTGGAAGCCTCACTGATAACATAGGAAGTTGATTAACACATATTTTGTACATCACATGTATTATATACCTTGTTCTTACAATAAAGTAAGGTAGAGAAAAGAAAATGTTATTAAGACAACCATAAGGAAGAGAAAATACATTTATAGTATTCTACTGTAATTATCCATACTGTAAGTTTACACGGTCAGTTTACAAGATGAATGGTCTGTCAATATTGTCTTACATTACACAAAACACTGTAGATATTCTATGTATTACCAACACAAGTCATCAAAAATGGTAAGACAATGTGAAAAAGAAATTCATATATTCAAGTATAATGATTAATGTATTGATAATGAAGAAGCAGCAATATGATTGCTTTATGGTGGCCTACTATGATCAATACGATTGCTTCACAGTAGCCTAGCTTATATACTAATAAATGAGTTGTTATAAAATGTTTATGGCATACAATATTATAGTCATATTCATAAAACAATATTGGAAACATTGTTACTTTTTTAAAAAGCCACTTACCTATGTGATAGGCTGATACACAGTTTCTCCAATTATGAGAGAAAGAGAGGCATACTATACAGTAATGTAATTCCTTGAAAGCAAAGTTACATAGCACATTATTAATTTTATATTAAATATTACTCACTTTATGCCTATGTAAGGATAGGCTTCCACTTCAATACAAGTCTTCCGCACGATGTTCAACACAGTGAGCACTTAGGCAATGATAATGATGAGGACACAAAAATATCTCATACAGTTCTTGCTATACAGCTATTAGATTTTCACATGAAGACTCTGACACACATACACAACAGATAAGTTTATTAACTGTATGGCATGATGATTATTTACTATTCATTCAGTAGAAGTTGATCATCTCACCATAAAGGTCATTATTCTCCTTGTCTTCACGTTGAGTAGGCTGAGGACGAGGAGGAAGAGGAAGAGTTGTTCTTGCTGTCTCGGGGGGGGAGGAGGTGACAGGGGAGACCTGAGAGGCAGGCACATTAGACGTAACTTTACAGAAATACTTCATAATTTCTGCCTGCTTTTTTGCCGTTTCATTCTCAAAAAATGTTTCTATAAGGTACCAATCCTTTTTCTCCTGTTTGCTTTAGTTTCAGTGTCCATATCAAAGAAGTATCCAGGCTGTAAAAGCAGTCAAAAGCAATCTTGACTAATCAGAATCCTTTTGCCAGATTGTCTAATGTCAATTTGTTTTCCGCACTGCTTCTTCTATGTCTTCTTCCTCATTGTCTGGCACTGGTTTGGAAGCACTTCTCCATTGTCCTCTGGTGTGGTGTCTGTTAACTCTTGAATTTCTTCAAGATAAGTATCTTGAAAACTTTCACCACCCTCCCTCCCACACCTTTTCTGCCACATCCACAACCTCTTTCATGATTTCCTTGACTGGCTCTGTCATAAATCCTGTGAAGTCATGCAGGACATCTGAACACAGTTTTCTTGAGCAGATTTTTGTTCTTGTTTGATGGTTTTCACAGCTTTTCTATAACAATGATGGCATCTTCAATGGTGTAATCCTTCTGGACTTTCATGATGTTCTATCAGGGGTCTCTTCCATAGCATTGACAATCCTTTCCATAGAGTACCATGTGGAATGAGACATTTAGGTCATTATGATCCCCTGATCTAGAGGCTGAATTAGAGACGTTGTGTTTGGGAGCAAGTAGATCACTTCAACACCTTCAGTGTTTAACGTATGAGGTTCTGGGTGGCAGGGGCATTGTCTAATATCAAAAGAACTTTAAAAGACAGTCCCTTACTGGCAAGGTACTTCCTGACTTCCAGGAAAAAGCATTGATGGAACCAATCCAGAAAAACGCTTCTTCTACAACCAAAATACTGCTGGCTGGTGTTTATTTTTTCAGAAGTCTGGGGTGAGAAGCTTTATAGATAAGGGCAGTCTGATCATAAACCTGACTGCATTTGCACAAAAACAGAGTTTGCCTATCCCTTCCTTCCTGAAATCCTGGTGTTCTCTTCCCCTCCTTACTAATAAATGTTTTTTGTGGTATTTTTTTTTCTCCAGAATAGGGCACTTTCATCTGCATTAATAATCTGTTCAGGCAGACAACCTTTCTCCGTAATGATTTTCTTAGTGGTGTCTGGGAACTCGTCTGCTGCCTCTTGGTCAGCAGAAGCTGCTTCTTTTGCTATCTTGACATTTTTTAAGCCAAATCTCTAAAATTAGAAAGAGATACCATCCTTTGCTGGCATTAAATTCTCCAGCTTTAGATCCTTCACCTTCCATTTGTTTTAAGTTGTCATTTAATCACTTCATTTTTATTGAATTATAATATATTAGGATATACAGGTATGCCTTTCTTATCCTGCACCCACACAGCAACTGCATTTTCAACACACGATAAAAAGGTATTTCGCAAAAAGTGCAAGGTTTTTGCACCTGTGACTACTGGTGTAGTGGCAGGGACAGCCTCTCAAATTTTCTTTTGTTTTTTTACCGTGGTTTTTAGGCTGGACTCATTTGTCTTGAAGTGGTGGGCAATTGCAGCTGCAGACCTGACTCTACAGTACAAATCAAACAATTCAACTTTTCTTGTAACATCATGACTTTTCTCTTCTTGGGAGCACTTCCAGCATCACTAGTGGTACTTTGTATAGGGCCCATGTTATTATTCAAGGTTTACAGTATTGCACTAAACACAATGAAAAATACACAAGAACTACAGGAGATCACTTTTTTTTTACTGTGATATGCAATTTACTGAAGAGACAAACTGCTCACACGGGGATGATTAGGGTCACACAGCATTTTAAGTAAATACTTGCAACACTTGGGCTCACCACAATAACAATAGGAGGTGGCGGCAAAATTATTACAGTAGAACAATGTGCACTGTAGTTAATTTTGTGCTGTTATGTTTAATACTGCATCTTTATGTTTGTTTATATTTCTCTTGACCTAGAACGGTGCCCTGTATGGTCTATAAGTGTGTGCATAATTTTGATAAATTTTAACTTTTTATAATAGATGTATGTATGTCTTATAGTAGCAAATAATAAAACATACAGTACCTACGTACAGTTTATGAATTCATGATACATCTAGCTTTGTCTTTTTTTTTTTATATTTCTAGACTACGTGGTTTTTCTGCAATTTTTTTCAAATTGTCACAAATCTCCACAAAATTTTCCAACATATTTATTGAAAAAAATTCACATATAAGTGGGCCCATGCAGGTCAAACCCATGTTGTTCAAGGGACAACTGTACATTTTTAAAAATAAATTTTTTCGTTAAAAATATTATTCTGACCGACAATAGGGATCAGATGATCTAAATCTATTCTTAGCTATAGTCTTTAAAAAAATGAAGCCTATAATATTGCTGAATTAGTTTTAATCTTATCTAAAAGTCCATAGCAAGATATTCTAGATCATTTAAGTGTCCAGGGATACATCATTATAAAAAAAGCTTGCTGAGACATGAAATTTCTTATGTCAAACATCTCATTTCAAGCTCATTCAAGGTAGTACATGATGGAACATTACCAGCAAGGCCTGAAGACAACATGTTTATATTGAACACTGTATGGATGTATATATACACCCTGTGTATAGTAATATAGTAATATTTCAATTCAGTCAATAAAAATTTAAACCTCTTTTACCTGACTTGAAAATGTTACCACAGCTTAAACTTCTGTAATGATACAAAAATATTGACACTGGAAAAAGCAATAGTATATGACCAGATTATTTTTGTTTCTATTTTATATTTGGTTCATGTAATTTGTAAACACAGAATTAAGGGTTAATGATGCATATTAGAAACCAAATAGTTCTATTATTTGAATCAAAAAACAATAGGCTTAGCATCTAATGATAGACACATTTCTTAAATGCCTCAAACTATGGCTATAGCACAAGAAGAAAAATAGTTTTATTTACCTTAATAATGGAATTGAATGATCTAGTAAATAAAATATGCCACCTAGTTGTTAAGGGCAGAATTGTGTGGCCCTCAAATTCGTATGTTGAAGCCCTAACCTCCAGTACCTCAGAATGTGATTGTATTTGAAGATAGTGTCTTTAAAGAGGTAATTAAATTAAAAAATGAGGTCTTTGGGGGCAGGCCTAATGCAATCTGACTGGTGTCCTAATAAGAAGAGGAGATTAGGATATGTGAAAACACACTAGGGATGTGTACGCACAGAGGAAAAAGCATGTGAAGATACAGGTGGCCATCTGCAAGTCAAGGAGAGAGACCTCAGAATGAAATCTTGGACATTTAGCCTCCAGAACTGTGAGAAATAAACTTCTGTTTTTTAAGCCACCCAGTCTGTCATATTTTGTTATGGCAGCCCTAGAAAACTAATACACTGATAAAGATTTTTCGAGTATGTAATCACAAGTTCTCAAGAATTACAAAAGAAGAAAAAGTGCTTAACACTAAAACCATACCAAATATAATTCAATTTGTGATAGTTTAAAAGAAATTTTATACACTGAAAAATCTGAAGTTATAATTATCAGGATGAATTATTACTACATTTCAGAAGTAAATGCTATCTGAGAGCATTCCCCCTGACAGAATATAAAATACAAAAGATTTTAGACTTTTTACTTTATTTTAAAATATTGAGTCTTAAAAAAAACAATTAAAATAATCACCTCATTGTGAATGATTTAGCACTAAATTCTAATGATAAATTTCATTTACTATTATATAAGAAAAATGTAGTATAAATTGTTGAAAAGTTTGGTAAACTATATAATTAAAATATTTTATTTTTCCTTATTAAATATTTTAGAGATAAATTTACATTTGAATACATCATAGAAGGCATAATAAGCATATGCTTATTATTTTCCTAATTTCACCTGTGGATAATAGCAAAAACAGTATAAATGCAAATTTTAATTTTATATTCTTATTAACTTTGTATAAAACATTGTGCACAATCATTGGAATATTTTAAAGCTATTACAGCTTGCTCTCTTTCTCTTCTTGTCTCTCTCATTTTTTTCTCTTTCTCAGTACTCCTTGGGAAGCGCCTCAAGGAATTCCTTATTTTGTTTCAGGAGTCAATTTAATGTGCTATGTTTTCTAAACATTTTTAAAGTAAAACTGACTTTTTTCAAGGATTTTATTTGTTTTTTGTATTTGCCCAAGCACAGTTTGTTATTTTATCTTTTCTGTGAATATCTTATATAATATTTTTACAGCACTTGTTACACTGAAAAATAAGTATTTACATTGTTGACATTCCTTTTCAATGTAATTGTCTCAGTTCTTAGTTCTGTGCATGGTTACTATAGTAAGACTTTACTGAATTAAAGACTTGTTCAAAGAGAAAAAAATGGATTTTAATAAGGTAAATACAAATGTTTATGATACTGTGCTATGTTTTGACTAACTTTTACTGAATATTTATAAAATACACATAGAACACATAGTGTTTCAGATATAACCATATAGATGTATATAGAGAATGGCAAACTAGGATGGGGCAGAAGTGATAGAGGTAAGAGCTCTGGAGAATGCCTTGTATGATCAGACAATAGCCAAAAGTACTATAAGAATGAAATAATATGAGTTATCTCTTCTTATCTAATCACAAGCCAACATTATCATATACATGGAAAATATATCTGCATATATAAATATAGTATATTTACATAGACACATACATGTGTGTTTATACAAATTATATACATATATACAATTTCTAGATAAATGCCCAGTTTTCAAACAACAGTTTGTTAGAAGGGAATTGGGAAAATGGTTAATATTCCAGAAAAAAAAAAATCTTGTAAAGGCACAAAAGTTGCATGTGGTTCATACTATGGCTGTTCCTTTCTTTAGCTTCAGAGAGAAAGGTAATGTCAGAGAGAGATGGTGCAAAGTCTTAATTTGCAGTGATTATCAAAATCACAGAGACAATGAGCCAACTTAACAAACCTTCTTTAAAGAGTATTCATGTGTGAATTTGAGAATGTAAAGGCTAATGTACTGAAAAGAAAATGTAACGGTTAAACAAATGAAAGAAAGTACACGAGTGGGTGTACACTGAAACCCAGATGAACATATTATACTGTTAACCTAAGGAGACTTTTTTTTTTTTTAATTTACCAAGCTAAGGTGGTTATACCCACCAAGTAAAGTCTGTTTAGTTAGATCTGAAGATAAAATTCTTTCTTTCTCTGTCTAGTTGATTTCAACTCACTGGTATGAGCACTGGGGCAAAATAATATTTACAATATGCAGACATTACAGTTAAGGGTGGGAAGAACTGGGCTAAAAAGTGCAGGGGGAATTCATGTCCTCTTTCCTTTTATTGCACCTAGACCTTCACATGTGAGAATATCTCTTGTATATTGGTTTCTATGTAACCTGCAAATGAATTGAATGGAAAATGTGCATTAAGTGACCATTCTGCTCATCTCTTTCCTATTTGTGTTGCTATGATTTATTCTTCTCTGAATAAGTTTTTTTCACCATCTCAGATTTAACTTAGTCCAACCAAAAAATTAGATATGACCTAGTAACATAGATCTGAAAAGGAATACTGAAGTTAATGTAAGTCTAAACTCATCATTATTCAATCAATGGAGTCAGAGATACTAAATGACCAGCTAGAGTCATTCAGAAGGTACACACACATTTGCTGACTTCTACTCCAGTACTTTCCCATCATAACATGCCATATGGCTAGACACTATATGCCTCATTATATCAATGAAGGAAGTGATCGTACAGAATCATACTTAAGTATGACTAACCAATAAATTTATTCCAAAAATGAAAACTAGGTCTCAAATCCATAACAATATTTCACAAAGACACAGTACAGCTTTTTAGCCAATTATTTTTATTATGGCAAAATACACATAATATTTACCATCTTATCCATTTTTAAATGCATAGTTCAATGGTATTAAGTACATTCTTATTGCTCTGTCACCTTCACCACCATCCATCTCCAGAAATCTTTCATCTTGCAGACTGAAAATCTATACCATTAAACAATAACTGTTCATTCTGACCCTCTCCAGCCCCTGGCAATCACCATTCTATATTCTGTCTCAAATTTGGCTATTCTAGGTTTCTCATATAGGTGGGATCATAGAGAATTTGTCTTTTTATGAGTAGCTTATTTCACTAAGCCTAATGTCCTCAAGGTTCATCTATGTTGTAACATGCATTAGAATTTCCTTCATTTTTAATGCTGAATAATATCCTATTGTATGTATATACCATATTTCGCTTATCCATTCATCTGTCGATGGACACTTGGGTTGTTTCCACATTTTAGCTATTATGAATAATGCTGCTATCAACATGGATGTACAAATTAATCTTCAAGATTCTGCTTTCAATTCTTTTGGGTATGTACCCAGAGTGGAATTGCTGGATCATATGGTAATTCTATTTTTAATTTTTTGAAGAACCACCATACTGTTTTCCACAGTGGCTACACCATTTTACATTCCCACTAAGAGTGTACAAGTATTCCAATTTCTCCACATCCTTGCCAAGACTTGTTATTTTCTGTGTGTGTGTGTTTTTTTTAATAGTTGTCATCCTAATGGGTGTGAGGTGATACCTCTTTGTGATTTTTGATTTGCATTTTCCTAATGATTAGTGATATTATACATCTGTTCATGTGCTTATTGGCCATTTGTATACCTTTGGAGAAATGTCTATTCAAGTCCATTGCCCATTTTAAAATAAAGTTGTTTGGTTTTTTTGTTTTTTAATTTTAGGAGTTTCTACACACTCTAGATATTAATCACTTATCAGATATACAATTTGCAAATGTTTTCTCTCATTCTGTGAATTGTCTTTTTATTCCATTAATAGTGTCTTTAGAGGCACAAAAGTTTTAAATTTTCATGAAGCCCAATTTGTCTTTTGTTTCATATGCTCTTGGTGTCATATCTAAGAAATCATTGCCCATTTCAGTGTTGTGAAGTTTTTGTCCTATGTTTCCTTCTAAAATCTTTATAGTTTTAGCTCTTACATTTAGGTCTTGAATCCATTTTCAATTACTTTTTGTATACAGTATTAAGTAAGGGTCTAAATTCATTATTTTGCATGTGGATAGCCAGTTTACTGAGCATCATTTCTTGAAAAGGCTTTTCTCTCTTCACTGAATAGTTTTTGGCACACTTGAAAATCATTTGATTATACTATATTCTCTTTAGATAGCTTAAATTTGATTGTAGAATAAGGTGATCTGTTTCTAGGTCACCTTTATATAAAGAGATTTTCTTTCTTGATAACCCTTAATAGATTTTTAAACTTTTGATAACTAAAAAAATTAATTAAATAATAATTTTTAGTCCCTGGTTACAGCCATTTTATGAGCCAATGTAAACTATTTTTACACTTAACTTTATTTCTGTTCTTTTTCATGTATTTCTATATATTTGCGTATAGGTGGTACAAGAATCAATTTCACCTGACACACACACACAAAATACAAAACTATTCAAATACCATGTATTTACCCATTTATCCATTCTTTATGTATTGATATACTGAGGTATCTATTATTAATGACCCAGTAAATGACAAAGCATTGTGAGAGGCTCGGAGATCGCAATGGTAAAGAAATCAGGCCTTGGTTCTTAAAGCCACTCTACATAAAAATAGGTAAAGATCCTGCGAGGTCATAGGGGCTATTATTAAGAGACACAGGAAGAATGTAGGAAACATCCTTAGCTTAGGGAAAGAATATCAGGAAGTATTAGAGGAAAATGGCCTTAGCTGTATACAGTATACTGGAATATACACACGTACATACATATATATGTAGTAATGCAATACATATGATATAATTACACATGCATAATGTATTATATATAATGCCATATATGTGTATACATACTTGAGATATATAATAAATCATTCTCTACATTAAAAGCACTTCTTATATTTATATGAGAACAGGTGAGGCACATATAAACTATCCCACCGTAATGAACATCCACTCAGTTGCCTAAAATAATTCCTGAAATTAGTTTTAAAAGCTCTCCAAAATATCTTAGCTATAAATCAGCCTCCTTGTTACAATAAAGTAATATGCTTCAAATTTCAATTCTTTACACTACAGATTATTGTTCTTCTTATAAGAGTAAAAAAAAAAAGCTCTGCACTAAAAAATAGATCTAGCATTCCCATTAAAGATAAATCTCCCTTTGGAATTACATAAAAGGAAACTGATTCCAAACAAGACTGTCTATGTCAGGCAAAACACCTACACTGCACCCTTAGTAGATACCTCTTGCTAAAGCTATCATTTTAGAAACTTTAAACGTAGTGGCATAAAAAGCATAGCTTTGTGAACTATAGTCCATTAGATGAACTGCTGGAACAGGAACTTTAGTGTCTCAGGGTTTGATGTTGACCAAAATACAGTTGTTGGTTTCTTCCAGCAAATTAAAGCTGCCTACTTTTTTCCCAACCTTCTAGATAAATCCATGTTTGGACTTCCTTAGGTGAAGCAGAGCAAACCCCACGTTGTGATCAGAACTTCCCCCTCTAATGCTCCTCAATCATAAACTGCTATTCTATTTGAATGCCTTTCTTAAGACAAATCTAAGTGAATCTTGTCTGTGTGATGACCTCATTGAGGATACTCTGGAGGTCACTTGGTGAATGTAGATATGCCAACTTACTCTGCCACTTTGCCTTTCGGAGGCTTTCTGTTTTAGTATAGAGAAAATTTAAGAGAAATTTCAGTCTGAAGTCAATGAAGGATATGCATTTTCTGAGCAGTGAGAATTAGCCAGAATTGCAAGATCATAATGACACTATTTAGCTTTGTTTCAATTCCACTTAACCAACTCCCATATGAAAATTAGCCTTATTTTACTATTTAACAAATATATCCTAAGGAAATAATTGAAATAGATTATTACTTTTTTTGCATTTATTATGACAGAAGAATTTAAATTTGAAATGTAGTAGAACAAAACTTTTTAATAAGATTTGCAGACATTAATAAGTGAATTCTTTTGAAATCTACTGAATTAAGCTTACTCTTCAAAAATTACCAAATTGAAGTAGATGCTCAAATGGAGCTATATACAAAAGTACAGCTTATAATGACATATGAGAAAATGAAGCAGATAGAAAGTGTACCCTGTTTAACAATTATTCTTCATTACTAGGGGCTAACATGTCTAAATTATAACCTCCATCTGTCTCTTCTCCCCTAATCAGTCCCTTCTTTCTTTCCTCCTGCCCTCCCTCACTCTTTTCCTTTCTAATTCTCTCCCTCTCTCCCTTTTCTTTTGGGAACATTATTGAAAAGAATCTGGGTGCCCAGCAGGGCACTTAGCTAGAAAATGTAAACAAAGTTTCTCCCATCCCAGGGAGATGGGAGATTTAGAGCTTCTATTAATGCACTGTGACACTTGAAGTACATTCAGCTGTTCTTAAAAAATCAAAGAAAACACTCTTTTTTAAAGACATGAATGCTATTCTTTATTCTCCAATAATGCCTAATAGGACTTGATGAGTTCTATTCTTATTTAGCATATGCATACCTGTAACGACAGATTATATTGAAAAACAGAGAGGAATCATTATATTAGTGAATTAAAGCTACAGCTATAGTTTGATGATAAAAATAAAATTATCTTCTTGCTTAAATAGCACACTTTAATCTTCATTATGGAAATCAGTATGCAAAAACCTTGACTAGAGTTCTGACTTTCCCTTCTTTCCATTTTTTTGATCCTAGGTAATGGTATCCGTCTATCATAGCAAAACTCAAAATTGTAGGTAATATTAAATTATGAAACCCCCAACATCCCAGCACTGAATCGAATTAGTTCCTAAATTTTCGTTTGTAAAATGCCTCCCTAATCTTTCTTCTCATCAGCCCCTGAGACTATCAACATCTCTCACCTGGGTTATTGTCAACGCTTTTTAGTTGGCTCCCGTGCTCTCTATTCTCTTCTGTAATCAGTCCATCTTCCATACTGCTAGAGTTTTATTTCTAAAGTGAAGATTAAATTATGTAGTAACTTAGCTTAAAAACATCCAACAGCTTTCAGATGTCTGGATCTAATCTAAATTTCTTAGTGTGATAGGTTAGGCCCTTTATATTCTCATCCCAGCTACATTTACCACCTGGTTGTTTATATTCATTATTTTAAACATAGGCAATATAACAGTGTTCTAAATTGTCATGCTCTTGGATGCCATTGTGCCTTTGGATATTTCTATTTCTTTTTTTTTTTTGGAATAGCCTTCCAAAAAGGCTTCATCCACACTTCATCCTAAAGAAGACTCGATAACGCCATGCTTTGAAATTCAGTCCAAATATTTATATACTTCAACCCTATGGTGAAGGCTTCTTCACATCAGCACTCTTCTCACCCACACCCCTAAGAGAGCACTGATGGCTTTATATTTCAAGTACCTGTTTCTATGCATGTGTTCGACAAAAGAAGTTTAGCTATGCCAAATCACCATCCTCACTTTTATTCTCTGCACAAAATTTTTCAACGTCTTGCATTCCTTAACTCAAACTCTACCAATTAAAAAATAAAATACTTTAGTCTCAGGAGGAATATGGTAGCAGTGTATTTTGTTGGAAGCTGTGTTATTTACCATTAATAAACAATTCATTAACTATATAACCAATTAAATTAGGATCCAGCCTCAATGGGCATTGAATTCTTATAGTGGAAATGGAATCACCAGATAATAAAAAAAGAATAATAGTTTTCCATCTAGTTACAAATGTGTTTTGAAAAAAAGAGTTATTTGGAAAACTATGTTATTTGAGAATAAAAATCTTAAGAACTTGAATCCTTTATTGTATGCTTTTTTAAAATCCCATCTCATTTATTTTAATAATTAGCATTTTATTCTTATCTTGGTAGTTTAGGTACTCAAGTTATATTGTCTCTGATTTGTTTTCCTTTAAGTCCAGTGAAGGAATAGAAATAGCACAGATCCTGGGAGGGTTGCAGGGACACTGAGAAATGAAGGCTGAGAAGAGGACGTAGAGCATGAAAAGGAGATCATGAATTCAGATAAATGATAATATGGCTCCCCCACTAGGCTCCTCTTTGTTGCTCCTGAGACAAGTTGCCCCGGGTCTGGAAGTTAAAGAGAGGGAAACATACTAGAGAACACAGGACATAAGAAGCCTTTTTACAGAGATAGCCAAAACTTTTTACTTAACAAAAGACTTCATGGTATAAATATTTGATGGAATCTTTCTTTTTTATAAAACTAGGAGGGAAGAGTTAAAATGTTCTCATAGTGTTTGGTTGAAATATGTATCTAATCTAACCCTTAGATACTCACTATCGTTATAAATTTGTTCAGATAAGTTAACAAACAGGACAGTCAATAAATTCAAACTTAAAGTGTAGAAAATTTCAAAGATTATGTAGTAAGAACTGATGTTTGTTTCACAGAATCTGATAATATTATTGCTAGAAGGGAGTTTAGACATAAATCAAGTGCCACTTCTTCATTTTACACAGAAGATATTAGGAGACAGTTCTGGAATCAATATATACATACTGAAAGTCACATAGTCAATTAGCTGCAGAGCCAGTACTTGAATTTAGAACCCATTTATTATCTGCTTGCATTTCCCCACATTGGTCTATTTTCATTAGATACGTGATGAATTATTCTCCCTTAAACTCTTGCAAAACATGTTCCCTAACTTCCTTCCCCCTTTCTTCCCAAGATCTGTCTTGGATTTGGTTCCAACAGGCTTCCCTTCCAATCTCTGAAGTTAAATTTTTGTAGTATCCACCTCCAGTGCCTTATAAATAAATTTCCAAGCAAGTTAATGCTCTAGAACATGAAGCCTGATGACTTAAATCACACATACAGACTTTAAAAGCAATTTACGTAGTATTAATATTTTTAAGCTAGTTGCAAATATGTCCTTTCAAGAGGAAATAGCTCCATATTTTCAAACTTACTGGCTATTAGACAGTTGTTTTTATCATTTTTGCTTTTCAGTTTGAAAAATAAAACCCCTGACCTTTTGTCTGCAATAAGAGAGGGAAGAGATGTAGGGACTTTGGCTGACAAAGATTGTTCATGAATTCTCAATTAGCCTCTCTCCAAAGGATGGTTGCATATTTAGTTAGGCTTTTATAAGTTATAAAACCACCTAAAAAGATTTACTTTCAAAACCCATCATCTCTATTTGTAAAGATTAATACACTAATGGTCCTGCTGGAACATACTGTGCCCCAACCATATTTGAAAATCTTCCATAAATAACTAAAAGATTAACCTTGATAGAACAAATTTAAACTTACATTAACTTATTGTTAGAATTAGAGATATTTCATTTCAGAAGACCAAAAATTGTATATACATCAATTTAATTTTTTTTTCTTTTTTTTTCTTTTTTTTTCTTTTTTTATTTTTTCACGCACACACACACACACACACACACTGTATTTTATTTTTACAAGAGATAAATAGACTGACACCAAGCATTGTAAATGGATGACCACAACAAAAGCAACAATGATTGTAATTACCAAACACGAAACACACTCATGCTATGTCATAATATTGACATTCAGTCCAGTAATCCTCCACTGTAACAGCTCCTTTACTTTGCAGTGAAAATTGATTTGTATATTCTTTGCCTCTGAGTCCTTGTGGGATTTTTTTTTTTTTAATTCAAACAGAAAGTCACAAAAATTATAATCATCCTCATCAGTTCACTCAGTCCCATGTAATTAATTTTTTTTTCATCTTGATCTTTTGTTAGCACTTTTATGAGTTCATCAGTTTTTCATTAGAGTTCTGAAAATGCTTACTCATTCAGTTCAGCAGTACAGTCAGTTACCAGAAACCTGTACTTGTCAGAGTCTTTTCCATGAATTCCTTGACGATGAAACCCTTTTATAGGAACATATTTGCAAAAGCATCACAGTACACCCAGAACTGTCTGTAAATGACAAAAGACTTCAAAATGACCACGGTTAAAGATTTGATGAAAGTTCATAATAATGCAATTGACAAGGAAATTTAGTTATTTCTGAGATATACATTTTAAAGTAATAACTAGAATTATGACTTATAACATTATACCAGAACATAAAAGATTTTTAGAAATTTCATATAATGTCTGAAACATTTATATTAACATATTTCCATACAAATAACCCAATGAAAGTTTAGTATTAGTTGTTTTGTTTGTTTGGTTTTTTTTTATACTGCAGGTTCTTATTACTCATCAATTTTATACACATCAGTGTATACATGTCAATCCCAACCGCCCAATTCAGCACAACACCATCCCTACCCCACCGCAGTTTTCCCCCCTTGGTGTCCATATGTCTGTTCTCTACATCTGTGTCTCAACTTCTGCCCTGCAAACTGGCTCACCTGTACCATTTTTCTAGGTTTCACATACATGTGTTAATATACGATATTTGTTTTTCTCTTTCTGACTTACTTCACTCTGTATGACAGTCTCTAGATCCATCCACGTCTCAGCAAATGACTCAATTTCGTTCCTTTTTATGGCTGAGTAATATTCCATTGTATATATGTACCACATCTTCTTTAACCATTCATCTGTCGATGGGCATTTAGGTTGCTTCCATGACCTGGCTATTGTAAATAGTGCTGCAATGAACATTGGGGTGCATGTGTCTTTTTGAATTATGGTTTTCTCTGGGTATACGCCCAGCAGTGGGATTGCTGGATCATATGGTAAATCTATTTTTAGTTTTTTAAGGAACCTCCATACTGTTCTCCATAGTGGCTGTATCAATTTACATTCCCACCAACAGTGCAAGAGGGTTCCCTTTTCTCCACACCCTCTCCAGCATTTGTTGTTTGTAGATTTTCTGATGATGCCCATTCTAACTGGTGTGAGGTGATACCTCATTGTAGCTTTGATTTGCATTTCTCTAATAATTAGTGATATTGAACAGCTTTTCATGTGCTTCATGGCCATCTGTATGTCTTCTTTGGAGAAATGTCTATTTAGGTCTTCTGCCCACTTTTGGATTGGGTTGTTTGTTTCTTTAATATTGAGCTGAATGAGCTGTTTATATATTTTGGAGATTAATCCTTTGTCCGTTGATTCGTTTGCAAATATTTTCTCCCATTCTGAGGGTTGTCTTTTCGTCTTGTTTATGGTTTCCTTTGCTGTGCAAAAGCTTTGAAGTTTCATTAGGTCCCATTTGTTTATTTTTGTTTTTATTTCCATTACTCTAGGAGATGGATCAAAAAAGATCTTGCTGTGATTGATGTCAAAGAGTGTTCTTCCTATGTTTTCCTCTAAGAGTTTTATAGTGTCCGGTCTTACATTTAGGTCTTTAATCCACTTTGAGTTTATTTTTGTGTATGGTGTTAGGGAGTGTTCTAATTTCATTCTTTTACATGTAGCTGTCCAGTTTTCCCAGCACCACTTATTGAAGAGACTCTCTTTTCTCCATCGTATATCTTTGCCTCCTTTGTCATAGATTAGTTGACCATAGGTGCGTGGGTTTATCTCTGGGCTTTCTATCTTGTTCCATTGATCTATGTTTCTGTTTTTGTGCCAGTACCATATTGTCTTGATTACTGTAGCTTTGTAGTATAGTCTGAAGTCAGGGAGTTTGATTCCTCCAGCTCCGTTTTTTTCCCTCAAGACTGCTTTGGCTATTTGGGGTCTTTTGTGTCTCCATACAAATTTTAAGATGATTTGTTCTAGTTCCATAAAAAATGCCATTGGTAATTTGATAGGGATTGCATTGAATCTGTAGATTGCTTTGGGTAATATAGTCATTTTCACAAAATTGATTCTTCCAATCCAAGAACATGGTATATCTCTCCATTTGTTGGTATCATCTTTAACTTCTTTCATCAGTGTCTTATAGTTTTCTGCATACAGGTCTTTTGTCTCCCTAGGTAGGTTTATTCCTAGATATTTTATTCTTTTTGTTGCAATGGTAAATGAGAGTGTTTCCATAATTTCTCTTTCAGATTTTTCATCATTGGTGTATGGGAATGCAAGAGATTTCTGTGCATTAATTTTGTATCCTGCAACTTTACCAAATTCATTGATTAGCTCTAGTAGTTTTCTGGTGGCATTTTTAGGATTCTCTATGTATAGTATCATGTCATCTGAAAACAGTGACAGTTTTACTTCTTCTTTTCCAATTTGTATTCCTTTTATTTCTTTTTCTTCTCTGATTGCCATGGCTAGGACTTCCAAAACTATGTTGAATAATAGTGGTGAGACTGGACATCCTTATCTCGTTCCTGATCTTAGAGGAAATGCATTCAGTTTTTCACCATTGAGAATGATATTTGCTGTGGGTTTGTCATATATGGCCTTTATTATGTTGAGGTAGGTTCCCTCTATGCCCACTTTCTGGAGAGCTTTTATCATAAATGGGTGTTGAATTTTGTCAAAAGCTTTTTCTGCATCTATTGAGATGATCATATGGTTTTTCTCCTTCGATTCGTTAATATGGTGTATCACATTGATTGATTTATGTATATTGAAGAATCCTTGCATCCCTAGGATAAATCCCACTTGATCGTGGTGTATGATCCTTTTAATGTGCTGCTGGATTCTGTCTGCCAGTATTTTGTTGAGGATTTTTGCATCTATATTCATCAGTGATATTGGTCTGTAATTTTCTTTTTTTGTAGTATCTTTGTATGGTTTTGGTATCAGGGTGATGGTGGCCTCATAGAATGAGTTTGGGAGTGTTCCTTCCTCTGTAATTTTTTGGAAGAGTTTGAGAAGGATGGGTGTTAGTTCTTCTCTAAAAGTTTGATAGAATTCACCTGTGAAGCCATCTGGTCCTGGACTTTTGTTTGTTGGAAGATTTTTAATCACAGTTTCAATTTCATTACTTGTGATTGGTCTGTTCATATTTTCTATTTCTTCCTGGTTCAGTCTTGGAAAGTTATACCTTTCTAAGAATTTGTCCATTTCTTCCAGGTTGTCCATTTTATTGGCATAGAGTTGCTTGTAGTAGTCTCTTAGGATGTTTTGTATTTCTGTGGTGTCTGTTGTAACTTCTCCTTTTTTGTTTCTAATTTTATTGATTTGAGTCCTCTCCCTCTTTTTCTTGATGAGTCTGGCTAATGGCTTATCAATTTTGTTTATCTTCTCAAAGAACCAGCTTTTAGTTTTATTGATCTTTGCTATGGTTTTCTTTGTTTCTCTTTCATTTATTTCCGCTCTGATCTTTATGATTTCTTTCCTTCTGCTAACTTTGGGTTTTGTTTGTTCTTCTTTCTCTAGTTCCTTTAGGTGTAAGGTTAGATTGTTTACTTGAGATTTTTCTTCTTTCTTTAGGTAGGCTTGTATAGCTATAAACTTCCCTCTTAGAACTGTTTTTGCTGCATCTCATAGGTTTTGGATCACCGTGTTTTCATTGTCATTTGTCTCTAGGTATTTTTTGATTTCCTCTTTGATTTCTTCAGTGATCTCTTGGTTATTTAGTAACGTATTGTTTAGCCTCCATGTGTCTGTGTTTTTTACGTTTTTTCCCCTGTAATTCATTTCTAATCTCATAGCGTTGTGGTCAGAAAAGATGCTTGATATGATTTCAATTTTCTTAAATTTACTGAGGCTTGATTTGTGACCCAAGATGTGATCTATCCTGGAGAATGTTGCATGCACACTTGAGAAGAAAGTGTAATCTGCTGTTTTTGGAAGGAATGTCCTATAAATATCAATTAAATCTATCTGGTCTATTGTGTCATTTAAAGCTTCTGTTTCCTTATTTTTTTTCATTTTGGATGATCTGTCCATTGGTGTAAGTGAGGTGTTAAAGTCCCCCACTATTATAGTGTTACCGTCGATTTCCTCTTTTACAGCTGTTAGCAGTTGCCTTATGTATTGAGGTGCTCCTATGTTGGGTGCATATATATTTATAATTGTTATATCTTCTTCTTGGATTGATCCCTTGATCATTATGTAGTGTCCTTCCTTGTCTCTTGTAACATTCTTTATTTTAAAGTCTATTTTATCTGATATGAGTATAGCTACGCCAGCTTTCTTTTGATTTCCATTTGCATGGAATATCTTTTTCCATCCCCTCACTTTCAGTCTGTATGTGTCCCTATGTCTGAAGTGGGTCTCTTGTAGACAGCATATATATGGGTCTTGTCTTTGTATCCATTCAGCAAGCCTGTGTCTTTTGGTTGGAGCATTTAATCCATTCACGTTTAAGGTAATTATCGATATGTATGTTCCTATGACCATTTTCTTAATTGTTTTGGGTTTGTTTTTGTAGGTCCTTTTCTTCTCTTGTGTTTCCCACTTAGAGAAGTTCCTTTAGCATTTGTTGTAGAGCTGGTTTGGTGGTGCTGAATTCTCTTAGCTTTTGCTTGTCTGTAAAGCTTTTGATTTCTCCATCAAATCTGAATGAGATCCTTGCTGGGTAGAGTAATCTTGGTTGTAGGTTCTCCCCTTTCATCACTTTAAGTATATCATGCCACTCCCTTCTGGCTTGTAGAGTTTCTGCTGAGAAATCAGCTTTTAACCTTATGGGAGTTCCCTTGTATGTTATTTGTCATTTTTCCCTTGCTGCTTTCAATAATTTTTCTTTGTCTTTAATTTTTGCCAATTTGATTACTATGTGTCTCGGCGTGTTTCTCCTTGGGTTTATCCTGTGTGGGACTTGCTGCGCTTCCTGGACTTGGGTGGCTATTTCCTTTCCCATGTTAGGGAAGTTTTCAATTATAATCTCTTCAAATATTTTCTCTGGTTCTTTCTCTCACTCTTCTCCTTCTGGAACCCCTATAATGCAAATGTTGTTGCGTTTAATGTTGTCCCAGAGGTCTCTTAGGCTGTCTTCATTTCTTTTCATTCTTTTTTCTTTAGTCTGTTCCGCAGCAGTGAATTCCACCATTCTGTCTTCCAGGTCACTTATCCATTCTTCTGCCTCAGTTATTCTGCTATTGATTCCTTCTAGTGTAGTTTTCATTTCAGTTATTGTATTGTTCATCTCTGTTTGTTTGTTCTTTAATTCTTCTAGGTCCTTGTTAAACATTTCTTGCATCTTCTCAATCTTTGCCTCCATTCTTATTCCGAGGTCCTGGATCATTTTCACTATCATTATTCTGAATTCTTTTTCTGGAAGGTTGCCTATCTCCACTTCATTTAGTTGTTTTTCTGTGGTTTTATCTTGTCCCTTCATCTGGTATGTAGCCCTCTGCCTTTTCATCTTGTCTATCTTTCTGTGAATGTGGTTTTTGTTCCACAGGCTGCAGGATTATAGTTTTTCTTGCTTCTGCTGTCTGCCCTCTGGTGGTTGAGGCTATCTAAGAGGCTTGATGGGAGGCTCTGGTGGTGGGTAGAGCTGACAGTTGCTGTGGTGGTCAGAGCTCAGTAAAACTTTAATCCACTTGACTGTTGTTGGGTGGGGCTGGGTTCCCTCCCTGTTGGTTGTTTTGCCTGAGGCAACCCAACAGTGGAGCTTACCTGGGCTCTTTGGTGTGGCTAATGACAGACTCTGGGAGGGCTCACGCCAAGGAGTACTTCCCAGAACTTCTGCTGCCAATGTCCTTGTCCCCACGGTGAAACAGAGCCACCCCCCGCCTCTGCTGGAGACCTTCGAACACTAACAGGTAGGTCTGGTTCAGTCTCCCCCGGGGTCACTGCTCCTTCCCCTGGGTCCCAATGCACACACTATTTTGTGTGCGCCCTCCAAGAGTGGGGTCTCTGTTTCCCCCAGTCCTGTCAAAGTCTTGCAATCAATTCCCACTAGGCTTCAAAGTCTGATTCTCTGTGAAATCCTCCTCCCGTTGCCGGACCCCCAGGTTGGGAAGCCTGACGTGGGGCTCAGAACCTTCACTCCAGTGGGTGGACTTCTTGCCAGTCTGTGAGTCACCCACCCACCAGTTATGGGATTTGATTTTACTCTGATTGCGCCCCTCCTACCGTCTCATTGTGGCTTCTCCTTTGTCTTTCAATGTGCGGTATCTTTTTTGGTGAGTTCCAGTGTCTTCCTGTCGATGATTGTCCAGCAGCTAGTTGTGATTCTGGTGTTCTTGCAAGAGGGAGTGAGAGCACGTCCTTCTACTCCGCCATCTTGGTTCCTCCTCCAATTTAAATATTAATTGAAGTATATAAACACAATGCACATTCTCGGTTATAATCTGAGAAATACATACATTTAGATTGTCATTAGATGTGCAATTCACATATTGAATTGTAGGGATAATTCTTTTTCTTTTAATTTTAGAGATGGATAAAATAAGATTCAGTGTGTTACACATTATTAAATTCTCATTGACTGTCCAGGAACAAAATGCTGATGCTTATGTGAAAACACTGCTTGCAGAGACAACACACTTATTTAAACTAAAGCAAACACAAGCATTTAAATGCAAAACATTCAATAACAGCATTTAATTCAAGAGAAGAGACTGTAAATCTTCGAAGATTATACACCAAATAACCCTTGAGAATATATATATTGTTTAAATGGCAGATTAACTTTCGATTTTTTAGGAAAAATATTCTCAAGTTTCATCCCTCAAAGAATATAAGATTTTGTAATTTAGTAGTTGAGTAAAAAATAATATGTGAATTATGGATATAATAATATTTTTATGGTGAACTTTTATTAAATGTTTATAGACTTGCAACTTATAGTACCATATATTTATAAGATTAGTGTTAATATTGCCCTTCAACCAGTTTGTCTTGTCCATAATCTCAGCCCTAGAGAGTAAATTAATTTATTCCTAAAGTAATTGATGCCAATGTACTTATTTGAAATACCTTTTCTAGGGAATTTTACACTTTCAGAATGTATGACAGGCTATATATGATTTTGAAGAATAAATCAATCAGTTTTACATTTTAAACCATTTCCTCTATTTTACTAATATTGTTTGTTAGAAATTGATTTTTAAATGTTTTAACCCTCATGTACCTTGACCATACAAAAAATGTGTCTGAAGTAGCCCTAGCATAGAGCTTCTTTTCCCTCAGCATATCATTTAGTTTAGCTTTTATTCCAGCTTTATGATTTATTATTATCATTAGAAGTAGTAGTAATAGCAGAAGTAGTAAAATAAGCCAAAAAGGGCTTTTTGTTTTGTTTCTGTTGTTGTTGTTTCTGCGATCAGAAAAATTTAATAAGGTGGGGTTGAGGCAAATGTTGGGTCAGGGAGGCAACCACCTGCATGGAAGGACCAGCCTCACAGCACGGATCCAGCATGGCCTCCACTGCCTCCCTCTTCATAGTCCCACACCTGGAACCACCAGGCATTTGTTGTCCCCTGGATCATGGCTGAAAACCCTTGGCCAGACTGCAGGTGGAACTGGCACAGGATTTGTTTATCGAGGGCCACACTCAGACCCAACTCATAGCCTACACACAAGGATGGTTGCCATGACCATGTCTGCCTGTTGCAGCCAGGCCAGGTCCTGCTCATAAATGAGCCTGTCACCCCCAGCAGCCTCATAGATTTCTAACTGGTGCTTTCTGCTCTTACCATGGTCTCATCTATTGGTGTGTGTGACAAATGTGCAGAAAATATAATTCTCAGTTTAACATGTGGCTGAATGACAATCAATAGATGGTTTGATTTGAACTCCCCAGAACTCCACCAGGGAGTTCCCCGGTGGTCCAGTGGTTAGGATTTGGCACTTTCACTGCCATGGCCCTGGTTCAATCCCTGGTTGGGGAACTGAGATCCTGCAAGCTGCGGGGCCAAAATTGAAAACAGAAAAAAAAAAAAAAAAAGATGGTTTGTCTTTTCTCCATCCTTTCCAAATTCAAGGTAACTTCCACCATCCTTTCAAGGTCCTTGATGAAGTTTGCTGGGACTCAAGTAGCAGAGAGAGCTAAGTCCTACAGGACTCTAGTATGATAGAGAAGGGTTCAATGTTTTGCTCTCGCCAGCTTCTTGATATGTTAATCAATTATACCTTAACATGCTTTGACCCATGAGATTCATGCTAGGCCACCAGTCAGCAGGATTGTGGGAAATAATAGTGTACTTGCATGTGAAACGTGTAGGGGAAATAGAAGCTAAGCAGTTCTGCCATATAGCATATAGAGAACTCCTTGAATATTCATCCTACATGTGGTATCATGCTAAATTCTCATGATACTTCCTGGATTGTAGAAGTGGCTCAATAAATATAAATGCATTCCTCCATTTTCTTTAAGTCTTCACACCTTAGATTACAGATTACCAAATTCCATAATAGTGTCATTTAACAAATACTTATCATAATTCATTTTGTGCCAGGCACAAAAATGAATAAACATGGCCCCTGTCCTTAAGGAGCTACAAACTAACTGTTGATTATAATCCTTAAAAATAATTATAATATAGCACATTCAGTGTTAACATGGAAATAGATCAATGTGATATGTGAGAACTGATATGGGGCATATCATCTAATTTCATGTTTTAAGGTAGTCATTCTGGATGAAATAACAAGAAGTCTAAAGAATGTGTAACATTTGGCTACTGAATGTTGGAAGGAAAGTTAGTTTAAAGGAAATAGCATAAGGTATAAATATCTTGCTATATTACAAGCCATGTGCTATTACTAGGAAATAAAGTAAGTTATCAAGCAATAACGGGCAATGGAGTTAAAGAAAAAAATCAGAAGGCAAATAATAAGTAGTCTTCATTTTATACTAATTTTTAGCACTGTATACAATGTATGTATATTGCCACACTGTCACCTATTGGTCAAAACAAGTCTCAGTGATAGACAAACCATGGCTCTGCGGGTGCAAAGAGGGATCCACCTCTTGAAGAGAGGGCTGCAAAGGTTTGTGGCCATTATTAAAGTCAACCACAAGCAGTGAGTGACATGATCAGAATCATATTTTAGTTTGTCTTCAACAGCCTCAGGTACAGGTTAGAATAATGGTGTCTCGTTATCTACTAAATCCGAATCTCTAAAGATAGAATCAAGGAATACGTATTTTGAAAAAAGTTACCCAAGCATATTTGAAGCGCAGTCTTGGTTGAGAAATACTCTCCTAAATAGATTACTCTGATGGCAATATTAGGGGAATACATTTGAGTCGAGTGTTTTTATTTTAATTTTATTTTTAAAATGAAAAAAATCAACCCCTCTTAGGCCAACAGAAGGACACACTGGCCAAGTTTTGAGGTATATTATGTAACCCAAGGATGATCTGAAAAACTAAGCCTTGTGAAGTATGTAAATTAAGATATTTGTGAAGAACTCAACTGTGAGAGTTAATGGATATGACTTTCTAATACACTGTCATTAAAATGATTGAGGTACTAAGTCTCTACATTCAACATTTAAAATGCTTTGGAAAGAGAATCTGATAGGCCAATTTTGTCTTGTGTCCACTGTTGGACCAATCACAGGCAGGGCCATTGAGCAGATACATGGCTCCTCAGCATCCAGCCCTGCCAGTGAGGGAGGTAGTTTTCAGAATAAAATATCTGATCAAACAACCCCAACGTTGTCCATTGCACCATGGTTCAAAGAATGGGATTAGGTAGATATTTTAGGGAACTACTTCAATAATTCAGTTATAAGATGATAAAGTACTAACCTGTGATACGGTGAGGAGCTAGGCAGTCTGGAAACCAAATGTAACTTTTAATAATACTGAAGGTTTTTTAAACTATTCTGAAGTACAGAATCATAATGTACAAAGTCAGACAATCAATTGATATTCATAAAATTGGCTTTAGGGATTGGAGTCCTTATCAAATATATGATATAATAATGTATTGATGTCATACATTCCAGGAATGTTGCAATTAGAAAATAGAAAAACAATTCAACAAAACAGAAAGTGTTATCATTTCAAGGTAACTTTATAGTTCATTTTTCAATTCTTTAGCTGATTACATAGTAGGCACATATTTGGATTTAATAAATATCAAATAAGTGAGCAAAATGATATTACACATTTAAATATAAAATGTAACCAAATAAGTACAAACTTTCTTGAAACGTTGAGTTGTATTAAGTAGGTTTCTGAGGAGGGTAGGAAGTCTGAAATGATTCAGATTTAGGAAAAGAATTTGGATAATATACATATATATATCTTCTATCACATAATAAAAGTATTTTGAATTGTAGTTGATGTTGAAGAAACAAATCAGCATGAGACCTCTAGAACATTGCTAACTGTGAATATATTTTAAAGCAGTGTAATTGCAGTTTTATTAAACCCATAGGTCCATATGGAGGTACTAAATTATGAAGTGCCTTGGAAAGGTTGCAAAGCTTAAGACAAGAATATTTTACTTTGACAATTTTTGTATTTGCATATTTGATGGCCATATATGAGTGGGGGGGGGGAAGCGGTCACTTTTGGTATTTCGGAGCTGTCCGGAACAAAATATATAGAGGTCCATAAAAAGAGAAAGGAGAACTATATCACCTTGATGTACTGACTTTCAGTTTGAAAGATCACATAGCTTTTTACAGATTTAACAACCTGACATACAGAGATCACTTCAACCTCTGCTGAAACACACTCAGACTAGGGGTGAAACTCACCTGTTATTAAACTGCCTCTGGCAGCACCACAGAACAGAAAATAAAAGAGAAGGTCAAACCTCATTAAAACTTCTAGGAGAAGTTATCACAGGACTAATGAATCTTGGGGAAGAATTGGTTCCAACCAAAGTGAATCTGCATTATTTGAGAGAGGAGATGGTATTGAAAAAAAAAAAAAAAACATTCCATTCTCTCAGTAACAAGAAAGTAGATATACAGGAACCAGGTCAGTAAAATGCAAATGTCCATACCTTGAGTTAATGCATCTGGACCTCCTTCTTTCCCACGGCAAATGTTAGCTATTTGGAATGGGGGGAAGGTTGATAAAGGGGACTATTCTATCAGAAAAATAGGAAATTACACAAAAAATAATTTTGCTATTATTGCAACATGAATCTGAAAGAGTTTATCGTCACCAGATTTAACCACTAGTAAGAAGGCACTGGTCACATCGCTTTACAAGATAAAAATCTTGGGAATTCCCTGGTGGTCCAGTGGTTAGGAATCCGTGCTTCCACTGCCGGGGGCACGGATTGATCCCTGGCCAGGAACTAAGATCCCGCATGCTGCGCAGCGTGGCAAAACAACAAAACAAAACAAAACAAAACAAAAACCTCATGTAACACATAGGCTCCATAAGAAATGATCACTAAAAATACTTTTTTGTTTCTTTAAATCCTACTTGTCAGATTGAATAGGACTGCAGCACCACATAGGGGACAAAATAAAGCTAAATACTACTAACTGATTAATAGGAGGTGAGAATTACACCTTTCCAATTTCTTAGTTCATATGCCTCATCACAGGATTTTTTTCTAACATCTAAAAATTCAGAAATGATCTGTGAAGAGAATGCTCGAGTGTTTATTTTGCTGATACGAATATTGCATATTCAACTTAGTTGAGAGAAAACTGTCCCTTTTAGGAAATACAAACATATGCACCTCATAATTATAGTAATCCACAAGAAGAGAAGAAATAAAGATACATTAGTTGAGAGTAACCCATGACTAGATTACTGATAAGTGGTCAGACTGAAAATTCAGTTCACCTCACTCTAGGGGAGATTTGTGTGAGACGCCCTAATGAGGAGTTGGTAATGGCTGCTTGCCAAGCAACCCATCCACTGGTCTTTTTCAGAGTCTATCACTCACCTCATTAGGCCAGTGACAAATGGAGCCAAGACTCTCAACTTCTTTTCCCACAGCCTTCTGACCCATTGAAGAGCTAATAGTGAAGAACACTAACTGATTTGATGGTAACACATTTCAAACTAGGTATGATCAACTGTGGAAAAGTTTGAAGGCCCAAGTCTCTGGTTTGTCTTTATATCCAAAAAAAGTAAAAATAAAAAGTTAAAAAATAAAACATATCAAATTACTGAATCAAATGTTTTCTGGAAAAATTCCCAATAAGATATTTTTAGGTTTTTTGCAGGCCATCTGTTTTCTGATCAGAATTTAGCTACTGATACCCTGATGGACTTAAAAATAGTTTCTTCTCAGATATATACCCAGGAGTAGAATTACTGGTTCATATGGTAGTTCTATTTTTAGTTTTTTGAGAAACTTCCATACTGTTTTCCACAGTGGCAGCACCAATTTACATTTCCACTAACAGTGTATGAGGGTTCCCTTTTCTCCACATCCTTGCCAACATTTGTTATTTGTGTTCTTTTTGATCATAGTCATTCTGACAGGTGTGAGGTGCTAATTTGAAAAGATAAAGGCCCTCCAGTGTTCATAGTAGCACTATTTACAATTGCCAAGATATGGAAGCAACCTAAGTGTCCACCAACGGACGAATGGATAAATGTGTGATATATCTATACAATGGAATATTACTCAGCTGTAAGAAAGAATGAAATTTTTCCTTTTGCAGCAACATGGATGGACTTGGAGGGCATTATGCAAAGTGAAATGTCAGATAGAAAAAGATAAATACTGTATGATATCACTTATATGTGGAATCTAAAAAATACAACAAACTAGTGAATATAACAAAAAGAAGCAGACTCACAGATATAGGGAACAAACTAGTGGTTATCAGTGGGGAGATGGAAGGGGGAGGGGCAATATAGGGGTAGTGGATTAAGAGGTACATACTATTAGGTATAAAATAAGCTATAAGGATATATTGTACAAACGGAATATAGCCAATACTTTATAACAACTATAAATGGAGTATAACTTTTAAAAATTGTGAATCTCTGTATTATATACCTATAACATATAATGTTGTACATCATCTACACTTCAATAAAAAATAAATAAAAGTGGAAAAAAATTTTTTTTTAAAAAGTAGTTTCTTCTCAATGATTTCACCTTGAACATGATTCCCTCTGTTTAGTTTCTCATCCTTCCCTCTCTTGTCCTCCTGGAACACTTGCACTTGTCATTCACTCAAACATACTCCTAGGCAGTTATTTATTATTCTGTCTCAAAACTTTGTTCATCTCTCTATGTATAAATTAGTATATTATTTTAATATACTAATATTGTTAATATTTTTAAATATTTTATTGACATTTAACATATATACAGAAAAGTATGCAAATCATCAGTGTATCATTATCACTTTATGAAAACATCCATATAAATTCTATCCAAATAAAGAAATATGTTATCAGCACTGCAAGAGCCCCTTTTGTGTCCCTTTCCAGTCATTATTACCTTCCCTCTGAAAGGAAGCATATCCTGATGTCTAACACTACATATTAGTTTTGCCTAGTTGACCTATGAAATGGGATAATAAATTATGTAGTCTCTTATGTCTAGCTTCTTTCACTTGACATTATGCTTTTGATAGTCATCCATACTGTTAACTGTAGTTCTAGCTTGGTCCTTCTCTTGCTCCATATTGTGTGATAAAATGGGTAAGTCCCAATGTATTTTCTATTCTGAAGTCGATGGAGTTTTGATTGCTAAAAGTTTTGTGCTATTACAAAAATGCTCCCATAAATATTTTTGTCCATGTCTCATACCATTTCAACTGTGTTCCATATACAGGAGTGGAATTTCTGGGAAATAAGACCTAATTATATTCTGCTTTAGCAGAAACTAACCAAGAGTTTGTAACCGATGGTACAAACTGGTTGTACCATTTTACATTTCTATCAACAGTGCCTGAGAGTTCCATTTTCTATATCTTTGACAATTACCATAATACATTTTGTTAAAATCAAACTAAAAATTACACTGGATACAAAGTGAATAGCAAAAAGCAAAAATAGCAAAATAGATAGCCAAAGTTATATTTTTATAATGAAATAAAAAGCATCCCATTCCAACAATTACACTATCTATGATCTCCATGTTCATGTTCATATTCATGTTTAAATTCAGTTTTCTGGTGGCTACTTAAATTTTTGCCATCACTATAATAACATTTATATCTTTATTTATATCTTTATTCCTCTATCTCGGATTACTTATAACTAAAGTGTCACATTATTGTTTAAATCTGTACACTTTTGAGAGTGAAAGAGCATGATAACTGGATGGTACTGTTTTGCACAAATCTATTCATAATATTAATCTTAGCAACTACACTGATTTTCCCAGCGAATTCAAATACCATGCTAGAATTGTTTGCTATTCTATCAACAATAGATCATATCTTTTATCTTCTCAGTTTTCAAGATGAGGACACTAGTGCTTCTACATGTCCTCTTCATTCTCCTTAATCAACCATATCTCTCAACCTCTTCGAATTATACCTGCAACTTGTATTTTGCCAATGTTGACTAAATTCTCATTTCATGTTTTAACCGTTGTTAGTCCTTATAATTCATATACATAAATTGATTCGCTCTACACATTTTTTCAGTGAATATTAAGGTAGTATACTATTTTTATGTTTCCTTCACTATAGAGAAAATATCAGGAACTCATATAATTCAATGTTATCATAGTCGTAGCTGAATGAATTTTCTTCTATTCATTCCACCACTTCTCTTTACCATATTCTCACATTTTTCAAAGGAATTAATCATCCCATTTATGTGGTACATATGTAAGATTTCATTTGTGAATGTCCTTTGTTTCTATCTTATAATCTGAACTGATTGATTGCATTTTAAGCCTCCACAAAAATGCTATCCTGGAATAGGAAGCTATTTTCAACTAAGCAGATTCATAGATGGATCTGGATGTTTTCTGAATGCCATGTCTTTATCTTCCTTGGTTACC
Organism: Eubalaena glacialis; assembly: GCF_028564815.1. NCBI lineage: Eukaryota > Metazoa > Chordata > Mammalia > Artiodactyla > Balaenidae > Eubalaena > Eubalaena glacialis. Next base: position 104,402,437 of record NC_083718.1, read on the forward strand.
TCCTTTTATTAAAAAAATTGCTTATATGTATGTTCAAATGACTTTAAAAAAGGACATAAATAAGTTAAAATTTTAGAGTTTGGATTACCTAAAATACATTTATTTGGTTCTCATACAAGATTGATTTAATTTTCCTGTTTGTCTGAGAATACAACAATGAAGCAATGTTGCCCATGTCTTTAAGTGGCCTTTATTCCTTGTTTCCTACTAGTTATTCTTATTAAGTCTGATGATGATTTAATTCTTGTTTGTAACTGATCTGTTTCTTTTCCCTTCTGGAATTTTTTAGGATGTTCTCTCATCTTTGATATTTTGAAAATTTTCTGCAATGCATCAAGAGGTGTGGTCTTCACCAAGTGAAAATTTTGTGAGCCTTTTCATTTCTGGAAATTTCTCTTGTAATATATCTCTGTTAATTTCCCCTCCCCATTTCCCCTCTTATCTATATTGCTAAATTCTATTTGGTATTTACTTTGGGAATTGATACTCTCTTCTGTCTTTTTTTTTTTTTTTTCTCATCACATTTTCATATCCTTGGGTTTTGTTCAACTTTCTAAAAGATGTCTTTTTTTCCAAACCATCGATTGATTTCTCTACTAGACAATTATATATATATATATATATGTTTATGTAATTATACATTATTTTATATATATAATTTATAAGAGCTCTTTATTATAATTTATTATTCCCCAAAGGTATTTCATTCTTATTTCATAGATGCAATATATTCTTGTTTCTCCAGGATATTAATTACAAAATTATTTATATATTTACCTTAGTTTCCTACATTATTTTGCTTTTTTCGATTATACTTATACTGTATTTGTGTTTGGACTAGACCTAAGGAAGCACTGCTCCAATTAAACCGGGTGAAGGTGGCAGTGGGGCAATGGGAAGGAGATCTCCATGAAACCTTAAAAGACAATTGCCAAATTTGGTTGGGTATTTGGAGCAACATAGGTTTTTACTGAAAGATTTATTGGAGCAATTAAAATATTAGCAATAAACACATAAAGGTATATAAATCAGATGGATAATATTTCCATAATAGTAACATGTGAATTTTGTCTGTTAAGTTTGTTATAGAATTATATTGCTTTTCTTTTTCTTCCCCTAAGTTGTGTAGACATAGTTCATCCCATGGTGCTTCCTCTTTATTTTTCTCAGATTAGTTTTAAAACATAATACTTTTGCTCATTTGAATGTGAATTCAGGAGATTGAGTAAATGATTTCACATGGCCAGTCTGCCATCTTGTATCAAATGTCTAACATTGCATTTTAATTATCCATTCGTGTTCCTTTCTCTCCTACTAGACTGAGTTCTGTAAGAGAGCAAATCTAATTTATTTTCATATTAACAGTGACTGCTCAATGCCTATGACTTTAATAAATTTTGATTATTTTTTAATGTACTGTGTACTAATCTTTTTTTCAATCCATTCACACATTTGAAATGTGTGGCTTCTTAACTTCAGTTTTGTATCTTATGTAGCCTCCTACCTGTGGTTCATGAAAAACCTATCATTGTCATTCTTTATGTAACCTCATGAACATTAAAATAAATTCTCTTCAGCCACATTTCCTCCTGAAATAGTTTATTTCTATAATAGTCAATGTATAACAACAAAAAAATCATAAACAAGGGTCTAATATAGAAGCTATAGTGTTGTTATCTTTCAAATATGTTCAACAAATTTGTGAAATAAGTTTATGATGATAAATTGAACTGCTTTACAATGATTTATCACTTCATGCACTTGATATGATTTTAGAGATCTTCCCCCAAATAGTCTCTAGTTCTAAGATTTTATGATCCTGTAAACTTTATTGAACAAAACTTTTTTTTACATACTTAATCTGAAATTATGTGGTTACAGACTGGTATTGATAATTATGGTAGTATTGTAAAGTGATTTCTATATTGATAAAATAGATACATTTTAATTTGAGGGTTTATCACATAAATATAGTTGATCAGCTTGCAGTCATTTGACTCAAATTATAGCAAATAAGAGTCTGCAACAGAAAACAACTAAAATAACTTTGAGCAGTAGACAATCTGACCCAAGATTTACCAGATCTGAATGAAAAATAAGGATTTTTCAGAAGGCACTTCATAGCCCTAATTATCAGTTTGACATGAGACATTAATGTCCAGACCATGAGGTTTTATTAGTTTGAAAGGCTGAGTTTTCATCTAGGCATGATCAGTAATGGGCCAGATGTAATCCAAAGATCATATTTTAAATTGGCAAGCAAAGCCGTCAGATGAGAGTCCTGTGAGTCTTACCAATTTAATGTCAGTGACACAGAGTAAACTCTATTTCATTCTATGTGCTAGAATCCATTAAGTTCAAGTGGGCAATAAAAACCTACTTTCAAACTCATCTATCCTTGTGAATAATGACTATAAACGACTCTCTTTTTTCTAAAACAAAGGCATCAAAAGGCAATAAGCAAGGTGTTATTCAGAAATAATAAATGTTTTCATTCTTTAGAGAAAAGGAAGTCTATGAATTCTGCCAGATTCATAATACTTCTGCTTTAAGAAAAAAAAAAAAGCTACAAATGTATCCCAGGTATTAGCTCAATTATATAACAGCACATTTGAAAGACAGGAATTCTATAAGTAATACAAAATATTTTTAGAAGAATCAGATAATAAGCTTAATTTCTCACTGACTGAATGAAATATAATAAATATGTATGCATATATAGAAGAATATTTCATGTAATTCCGATTGCAACCAGATTTTTGGTGATGGATCACATTTCTGCAAACATAAAAAAATTAAATGTATAAATAACATGATAGCATTTATCATTTACTAAGTTAGCCACAATTTTTAAAATAAAAATTGGAAAACTATATCAAGGATGTGATGAAATGGTATACCCATTCACTGTGCACAGGAGTGTCTATCTTTTCAGACTTTTGCATTCTTTAATTTCTTTTTTCACTCCTACCTGTTCTATTTGTCATGCAGAGAAAATTCAAATTGACAGGACTTTTGCTAATCAAGGGCTAACATTTTGTTTAGAGAAGTATATAAGAAAAAAGACAGAAAATAATAAGTAAATAAAAAACCCTCCCCAATTTTTGATCATTATAAGTGATTCAAATAAAGTAAAACAGAGTGACATGAAAAAAACGTGTGTGTGTGTGTGTGTGTGCATGCACACACACATGTGTAAGGAGGGGTATTGAGGGGAGAAGACTTTAAGTTGGATGGTCAGAGAAAACTTGTCTGTGATTTTCTTTAGAGTGAGTCATTTAAAGATTTGGACAGAGGGTGTTCCATGTTGAAGAGAAAGTAAGGTCAAGTTCTTATGAGAGAAAAGAACGAGGTATATTCAGGAAAGAAAAAACAAAAAACAAAAAACACAAATTGGCCAATAGGGCTGAAGCGTAGTAAACAGATGGGAGGAAGAGTGATACATCAGCAGTCCCTAACTTTTTGGCACCAGGGACCAGTTTCCTGGAAGACAATTTTTCCACGGACGGGTGGAGGGATGGTTCAGGCGGTAATGGGAGCGATGGGGAGCGGCAGATGAAGCTTTGATCGCCAGCTCACTGCTCACCTCCTGCTGTGTGGCCTGGCTCCTAACAGGCCGCGGACCGGTAGCAGTCCACGGCTCGGGGATTGGGGACCCCTGTGATACATGATGAAGTTGAAATAGTGTGTATACGCAGTTTGGAGGTTCTGACCTACTGCTCAAATAACAAGGGATGGTGCCCTCAACTTTGTAATCTGTTTCAAATATCACACTTTCCAACTACATTCCAGTATTCCCAGGTTTTTCTCTCTTAAAGCCTGAATCCAACAATCCTATGACTCAACTGGAATGTAAAATTCATTGATCCTCAACATTTTCACTCTCTTTGGCCACTCACTTATTCACTTTCTTCCTTACCCAACTTAAACTCAATGATTAATCTTTCATTACAGCTACCTCTTTGTATGTAACTTCAAATTCCTTGCCTCTCACTTTTTATCAAAACCCAAATCCTAGTTCATATCTATCTCTCTGTCTATAGTATGCATGATATGTGTAACTAAAGAACACTATGCTATTATACTAACTGGTTTCACTCTAAACACGTAACAGTGAACCTAATAGGTTCACTCATGATTTCAGACAATCACACTGTTTTCCATTATACTAACTCTCTCAGTATTCAAGATTCCATTTCACACTTTATACCTGGTCCCAAACCTCCAAAACTTCATCTCACATCTCTTTTTTCAGCTGATGGCATTACTCTTGTCTAACTAAAAAAAAAAAAATAGAAGCAGATGAATGGTTGGGAAAATGGCAGAGTTGGCAGCTCCATGGGCTCATCACTCCACAGAAATGGCAAAAAATCAAGCATATGTTGAATGAAGAAAAAGGCAAATTTAAAATGGTAGGAAACTTTTGTGACATTTTTACATGCCTTTTCTCCACCACCTCCCAATATCAGTGGTGGTCTCGAGGAGGGTAGCCTATGTTCTCAGTTTTGGGCTCTGGTCCTTGCTCTGGAGGCGGAAGAGCAGATTTTTTTTATGTCTGTTCTATCCTGTCTGTGGTCTTTGTTTCACCTAAGTCAGAACACATTCATGGAAGAAATGCAAAAGACATTCCTTGAAAATGTTGTAAGGTGGACAAAAAACACCCAGTAACCAGTGACAAAGGATTGTGATTGAGGCATACAACAGAGCACTGAAAGCCTGGGAGGAAAGGCTTGAGAGAGAGTTTCTTTGGGAAATAAGGGCATTCCAAAGTAGCCATGAATAGCATATACTGAGGAATTTAGAAAGCCACACATATGCCCAGAACAGAATACGTATACAGAAAAGATCTAAGAATACCCTAAGCTTTCACCTCTGGCTGATCTCTAGGCTCTGTGTAAGTAGAAAGAGAAGGCTAAGGCAAAGATGTAGACAGCAAAGCTTCCTCCTCTTCTTCATAGTCACAAATTGTCATAACCTTGAATTTGGCAGTGAGTTTCTAGAAATGACACCAAAAGCGTGAACAATAAAAGAAAAAAATAAGTAAATTGGCTTTCGCCAAGACTAAAAACTTTTGTGTATCAAAGGCCATTAACAATAAAGTGAAAAGACAACCTACACAATGGGGGAAAATATTTGTGATTCATGTATCTGATAAGGATCTAGCATTCATAATATGAAAAGAACTCTTGCAACTCAAAAACAGAAAGATAAGCAACTCAATTAAAAAATGGGCAAAGAACTTGAATACACATTTTTCCTAAGAAGATATATAAATGGCCAACAGGCATATCAAAAGATACTCAATATCATTAGTCATTAGGAAAATGCAAATCAAAACCACAATGAAGCACTACTTCACATCCACGAATATGGCTATAATAAAAAAATAGATAATAACAAATGTTGGCAAGGATGTAGAAAAATTAGAACTCTCCCATACATCGCTGGTAAGGATGTAACATGGCTCAGCTCCTGTGGAAAACAATTTTTGGTTCTTTAAAATTTAAATATGAAATTAACATATGACCCAGCATTTCTATTCCATATATACTAAAAAGAATTGAAAACAAGTATTCAAACAGACGCACGTACACCCATGTTCATAGCAGCGCTATTAAAAGTAGACAAAATGTAGACACAGTGCAAATATCCACCAATGGATGAATAGATAAACAAATTGAGGCATATATATACAACCAAATATCATTCATCAATAAAAAAGAACAAAGTGTTGATCTATGCTACAACATGGATGACGCTGAAAAACATTATGCTAAGTGAAAGAAGCCAGAAACTGATGGTTACATATTGTATAAATCCATTTATATGAAGTATACAGAATAGACATATCTAGGGACAGAACACAGATTGTTAGTTTCCAGAGGCTGAGGGGAGTGGGGTATGGGAAGCAACTGCTTAATGAGGTTGGAGTTTCCTTTCAGAGTAATGAAAATGTTTTGGAACTAGATAGGGGTGGTATTTGCACAAAATTGTGAATGCACTAAATGCCACTGGATATCTCATTTTAAAATGGTTAATTATCTGTTATATGAATTTCACCTTAAAAAAAAAAAAAGCAATCAGAAGAAAATCTCTATAATCCCATTCACTATATCAACTCACCTACCAGTATTCATATCCTCCTATATTCACCTCTGTCAGCAAAGATGAACTGTCCTTGTAGTTGTTAAAAGCCAGGCTCTCCCCTTGTGCACCAGATGCCTTCTTGTTTATTCAAAGTCAATCCACTTAGTGATTTTCACCTTATTTTCCTAGATCATCATTTTTCCCTCTTTACTGGATCATTTCCATAAGAATGTAAGAAGACAATATTTCTCCTACTCAAACGTTTTATAAAAAAGTATACAAACAAACAAACAAACAAAAGCCTTTGACTCACATTTTCGAATAGCATCTACCCCATTCCTTCACAACAAAACCTCTACTAATGAAAAAAAGTATCCCCATCTCCCAACATGGGTGGGCTGCTGGGCTCAATACCTGGACATCTCTTCCCCATCCGTCCTACTTCCTTGGAGAATTCTGCTCATCTCATCCATGCTGAAAATGCTTACATTTTAATTTGAAGCCTTGGACTTCCTCCTTATCTTCCAATTGATCTAGTCATCTACATACCTAAATATATGTGTGACTACTTAATGGGAAACATATTAATTGAAGATCTGATCTTTTACCCCAGATTTGCTCCTTTTCTAACCTTCCTTAATTTAATTTAGGCAATTCCATCTTCCCAGTTACTTGGGACAAAATCTTAGGCTGATCTTTGATGTTTCTCATTCTCTCATACTCTATTTTTAATGTCAATAAATATGCTGGCTATATTTTCAAAATGTATGCGGAATTTAATTAGTTCTCCCCACTGTCACTGCTTTCCTTCTGGCTTAAACCAACATAATTTCTCACTTGGATAATTTTGATAGCCTCCTACCTGGCCTCCTTGCTCTCACCCTTGTCTTACTGTATTCTGTTTTCATTAAAATCTACCAAGTCCCCTCTATTTAGCCACACTGACATTTATTCTGTTTCTTCACAATTCTTCTTCTTCTACCTCTATTGTTTCTCTGGGACTCATTCTATCACTTCCTTCAAAGTTATTTTCAAAAGTAGCCTTCTCAGTTGTGCCTTCTCTGATTACCGTATTTAAAATTCAACCTCCTTCCCTAATCTCTTATGCTCTTTCTGCTTTTGTTTTTTTTTTTTTTTTTTTTTTTAGGGTATGAAATCATTTATTTTCACTCACTGAGTCTTCTTGTGGAGTCAGGGTCCCCACCGGTCCAAAAAAATGGCTTGAGAAAAGGGCAAAAAGCCACTAGTTTGGAGGTTTTGGTGTTTGGGGAGAGCTCCTTTACAGGTAGGGCCTTTCTGGGTTAGAACTGCCTTCATAAGACCAGTCAAGGGGTACCCAAACTGTCCTGACAGTTTGTCCAGGTGTAGGGCAGAGGTGAAGACAGAGGGGGAAGATTAAAAAGATTCAGCAGTAAGACCTCAAAGATGGACTCAGACTCTTCATTATGAGGACTTTCCCTGAACACAGGAAGAAAGTAGAACACACAGAATTTCTTCCAAGGGGGCTCAGAACTCATCTTCAACTAAACTTATTGTAAGTGATTTGGAAGAAGCTCCAATAGAGAAATAGGGTACAAGTTTTTCTGTAAAAATTTCACTGAATAAATATAAAGGAGATCTATTATTCAAATTGTAAAAAGAAATTTCTCCCAACTCATAGTCCAGAAAAACGCCAATCTGACATGGGTTTCCTGAATCCCCAGTGCCAGATGTAGTAGGTTAGAGCTGAATTCACCAGCAGCTCTTGCTTGGGGATGGTGATATAGAAGCATTTCTGGGGAAAGATTCTTTATACACACCAAAGGACCATTCACCCATTCCTCTTCCTTCTACCTGCCAAAAATGCCTGCCAGCATCAAATCCCTCAGAACTGGGGATGGGTGAGAAGTCAATGCCTCAGGATTATGAACACAGTGTGGTTCCATCCTTCGAAAAGTTGCAATTTTCCTGTCTTGTGAAATAATGAGACTGTGGTGAGCAGTTTCAACCTTTTTGTGAAGGGCAAAATGTTGTGGGGGGAGAGTGAAAACCTCCTTCTTTAATTTGTCGGAAAAGGCTGCTGGGCTCTCTAACTTTCCATACATGCTGGGGATCCTTTCAATGCCTGTCAGCAAATCGAGGTCACTCAGCAAACACTTCTCGGTTATTTCGTCAAGCAGACTTTTTAATGTGTATCCTTTGTCTGATATTTGAGTTCTTTTTTTCAATTATTTTCTCTTGAACATCATTCTCTTCATTGAGTAACTTAACATGGATTTCATCATGTTCCATCCTCCAGAAACGCTTAGAGTGTTCAACTTCGGAGCGCAATTCGCTCCTTTGATTCTCCACCTTCCACACCAACTCACGTGATTTTGAGACCTGCATTTCTAACACCTTTTCAGCGTCTTCCAGCTGCTTTGTCAGGGGCTGAATGTAGCTTTTGAGCTTCCTCCTGTGAGAGGGGCAGCTGGCTCCATGTGTGCCAGGGGGTGATCGTGGTATTCAGAGGAGACCCTGCACTGGGGACACGGCAGCTCCAGGTCCTTCTCACAGAACAGGCTCAGAACCTGCCTGTGCTTCTCACGCAGAGGTTTCTCTTTCTGCCATTTCCTCATGTCCTCTGTGCTGGGGAGATTCTTCACAAAATCAATCATGAGACATGGCTGGCTGTTCCTCCTGATGCCCTTGTCAGGGCAGGGCTGGAGGCAGACAGGACAGGGGAAGATGTCTTGGAGATCCTCCCAGCACTGCTGGATGCAGGGGTGACAGGAGTTGTGTCCACTCTCAGTGGTCACTGTGTCTCTCAGGTAATCTTGGCAGATGGGGCACTGGCCTCTGCTTGGAGCTGTGCCAGGGAGGACACCAGGGCCACTGTTCACGGAGGGTTTCTGCATGAGGAGACTCTCTTCAGAGAAACCTGGCTCTCCAGGGGCAGGGACAAGTGAGAAGCTTCTGACTCTTCAGCCTTCTCTCTGTTCTTGCAAGGCTACCAGTAGGTTTGCCAGGATCTGCAGGGAGCTGTGGCCACTCAGGCCTAATTCTACCCCTTCCCTTCAACTCTACAGCAGCCGCCAGGAGGCCTGAGAGCCCCAGTCAGTGTCTGCTTCCTTTGGCACTTTTGTCCCTTTTACTCAATGGCCCCAAATCGTAGCTTACTAGGGAGTCCTCTTCTTCATAGAGAGCCACAGGTCCAGGTAGTGATGAAAATCAACAGCACAGGGACGCAATCAGCAAAATCCAGACGTGGGCAACTCTATGGCACACCAGGTTCCTGACCACACTTCTCAGTCTTGGCTCTGTGATGAGGGAGCTGCTCTGTGTCCTCAAGTCCTGTGGGTGCCCTCGACTCCCCTCACCAGGACTCTGGGCCCCTCCCTTCCTTGCAGAGCAGAAGGTCTTCCTTGATCCAGGTCAGAGCACACAACACAGCGCACCATCTCTGTTCACTACTGGGGTCAGAATCTGGCCCCTTGGGCCTTTATAAGGTGGTAGGAAGGTTCCTTTCCTTCATCCCATTGGACAGACTCTCTGCTTTAGTTTTTTCTATGGCATTTTCGAACTCACAGCATAATTTCCTTATCCATTTGTATTTATTTTTGTAGTTGCCAGAGGTGTAGCTACATGTGCAGGGTAAATCTTTCTATTTTGTTTACTGATGTATCTCAAGTGCCCAAATGAGTGTCTGGCACATAGTAAGCACTAGAAAATATTCGTCGAAGGAATGAATAAACGATTATGAGAAAAATATTTGGCTTCGTATGGATTGTAAAATGTAGGAAACTCTAGGCAACTTAAAATTTTAGTTATTTGTGTTATCAAGTAATATTGAAATAAAAGCACTTAAAATATTCTAACTTTAAAAACATCCACCTCTGTAATGTATCTAGAATTTTTTGGAGGGGAGGGTGTCATATCCAAATTTTACTTAGATAATACCTCTACTATGCACTAAGTTATCTTACAGAAAATTTAAAAAAAAAAAACTTTTGGAAATTGATCTGAAAGAAAGAACATAACATTTAGAACAGAAATAAGCAAGTCCTAAAGGAAAAAACTATAACAATACTTAATTTTGGAAGTGTAATTTTCCCTAATGTAATTAATTTGTGTTTATGATTCACAACCTCTTCCATATTTTTCTGCTACATTTTTGTACAATATGTGTAACAGGCAGAAAATTCCCTAGCTATGGCTGTGTGCACATGGGATTTTTCTATAAACGTTTCTGGAGTCAGAGGATTTTATTTTTTTCTTGAAAGCTTTTAGATTTGAAAATTCTAATATTAAAATATTTCAAAACATCTTAAGGTTTCTTTAAAAGGGACAAATACCTTCCATCTAAAGAAATTGTAGCTCGTATTTTGCATAATCAAGTATTTACAAGAAAAAAGAATAGCACCTCTTCAGGTAGTTCAACAGTGTACACTGATCTAGAAATATTATGGAATCATCAAGATACCCATCTGAAGGTTGTTTAAATACCAATTTTTACAGAACTGTCAGTTTATGTATCACTTTTTGATATATGTGATTATTTGTGGTTTTTCATTTGTATATACACCTGAGTGCTGACAGATAAAGAGAGCACTCCAAAAGATTTAGATTACTTCTTCTCAGATATAAGCTCTATGCCTTAAAATAAACACAGATGGAGGACAAGTTGGCTCAGGAAAACAAATCGGAAACTGCCACTGCTGTGAGCCTGGACTTGTCTGAGGATTGCACTGAAATGAGTATCTGTAAAAGAGATTATAATGTCCAATGTGGAGGGAAACTGAATTAGAAAAGGTTATCACTGACATGCTACTGATGTTTGCTTTCTCCTTTGGAATTAGGTGGAACTTGGAATTGATAAAAAAGCAAAAAAAAATAAATAAATTGAAAGACTAGCTTATATACCTATTACTGAAACTTTTGGAAATTAAAGCAAAAATGGCAGCTTCATCGGAAAATATATTTCACAGTAGCTTTTCTTTCTTTAAAAATATAAAATATCTAATTTATACACATGCCAAAAATACTTGCCCATATGCAATCACTTCCTTATTCAAATTTATCCCTATGCTATATATACTACACTGGACTTGACAGGCAGAACAGCAAAAATAAGTAAATACAGATTGTACCCTCAGAAGGCTTGTGATCTGGGAGGGGAGGTATAATCAAGCAAGGTATCACAGCACAAGATGAAAGAGGAGGGAATTACCAACAAATTTTAGATGAATTTCCTTGTGTGAGATTTACAGCTGCTTGTACGAGCTTCAGGTTAAAAGCCACCTCCTTCGTCTCCTCCCTTACTATATATTGAACTACATACTTGTTTAATTACTGAATTTGGCAATGCACTATATATCATTTTAGAATTGTGTGTTTAGACAAAAATAAATTGTATATTATGCAATGTTAGGAAGTTCCTCATATGCAAAATAATCTCTTTATCATTTCAGCATTCCTAAACATAAATGTTCTTTCTTTTCTGAAGTCTATACCCATGATAAACTCACCCTGCACACAAGCCTAAATCCATATAATACTTCTGGATCTGATTCCAATTACTTTGCAGAACTCAATGTAGATATTGCATCTTCTGAGAGGTCTGTGCTTACCCCTGAAGAGTGGATTAAATTTCCACCTATGTTCACATAACACCCTATATTTGTCCATTTAATAACACTTACCCTTACCATAGTTGCTTATTTGTCTATGAAATACCAGTAGATAGGCAGAGATTGTTTTCTGTTCATTAAAGAATATTTAATGCATAGCACCATTTCTGGCACATAAGTGCTCAAAAAATAATTGCTGAATGAAAGGACTTTTTCCAACTGTTTGTAAGGACATATGTGCAATATACACGAACACCTGACTATTCAAATATTTGAATAACTATATTATGTGATATGAATTATATGTATATTAAAATAAGGATAACACTCATGTTCAGAGAGTTAGAGTATAAATAAAAGAGATGTACTCATGATTTTCAATCTAACAAAATCTGTGGTACTGTGAGATGGTTTTAATATAGGGGCTTATCCTTCTTACAAGTTTAGGGAACTAAAAATTTATTTAAAATATTTTATGTGACAGTTTTACTAACAGAAAAATTTATTTTGAAACTATACAATTTCTCTACAGGTTATATACATGTGGTTTTTATCTGAGCCACTTAATGTACATCAGAAAAACAGCAATGTAGCAGCAAGTGAGAAAAACACCCATAACAGAAGGACCTATGACATGCAGGTGCCAGGCAATCTGGATTTTCTAGACAAATTAGGAGGGGCATAATGGAAGGGCACAACTTTAACACAAATAAAAGAAACAGTCTAAAAACATTTCACTAATGCCTTAGAGCTCTCACTAATAAGAATTTTCTGAATAAAAGAAAGTCAAGATTTTGACTGAAGGGGGTTTTAAAATCAGAAAGATGTTGAATTATTAATGAGCCAAACTGGTCTTTTTCATTTTCTTTCCTAATCCAAGAAATCTTCAGGGTAGCTGTTTGAAGGATATTTTTTTCCATTTCCTGCTTTAGGCATTTATAAATACACTTGAAAACACTATCTTAGATACAGCCTAATCAAATGATCAGGGTCACTTCGGAGACTAAATTAAACTTCTAATACATATTCACTGTTGTCATTTCAGCACATTTTTGATGAGGCTGTGGAAATGCTTGCTTTGAATGTCATTCCTGCTTGCTCTCTAATGGTTTTTTGGCCAGTTTATTGCACATCAGATTTCTGAGACTTATAGAATGAAATGAAGTCATCTTCCTTCAAGTGATTTTTCTTCATAATATATTAATTCTTTAAGATAGTGCACCAAAGATTATTTTAAACTGTAGTGTAATTAGTTAAGCTCTTGGGTTACACAGTCACTTGAAATAAAACCCCATCCTGATTGTTCCATTTACAGCAGGGAAAGCTCTGGCAGGTATTACACCAGAGCGCAGCTTGTTGACAGCATATGCAAATTAGGAAGATATAGTTTGGTTTAAATGTCTGTAAAAGCAGGAATCAACATCTGTGGGAATAATTTTCAAAACTGCAGTGGCATAGACATCATTGCAAGTGTTATGTAGTTACAAATAGAAGTCTGGCAGTAGTCCAGAAATAAAGTTTTCTTTTTTCTCTTTCCAGATAAGAAATAGTCTAAATCATTTTCTGGTTTGGAATTAGGCACTAATGATAAATTCATTATTAATTTTGAAATCTGAATTAAAAAATAAATTCTGGATTTTACCTTCCTTGCCTTCTTTACCACATCTTCCTGGGAACAGTTATACAGAATGATGAAATAAGAAAATAGCAACACAATGGGATATAATGAGAGGCAAAATGACTACGTAATCTATAACCTAGATTAATTGAAGATTGTTGTAATGTATGTTTTCTCAATTGTGAAATGTTATCTTTTCAAAAAAGAGTTTTTCTTTAGCTGAACCAGTTTGTCAAATAAATATAAGAAAACTTTTCCTTTGTAATACATTCTAAGTTCAAAACATTAAATGTGCTTAAGTAATAAATATTTCAGAAATGAACAGTCAAGAACTAATGGGATTCTTCATCTGTCCAATTTTTAAAAACAAAATTTTTGGACCTGTTTGAAATTATGCCATTGATGACACAGCCAAATTCTCCATTCTAATTCTTGCTATTTTTTTCTTATTTTAATGGAATATTTATATATTATAAAATAAGCATTTTTATAAGGTAAAAACTGATTAACACTATTGTGTACATTAGTGTACATTACATACCACGCATTTTAAGAGTTTGAACAATGCTCACACTATTGAAAACCCTGTTTTTCTTCTTTGTATCACTCTTTATTCCAACCATATGTAGCCATTATTGAAACCGAGCAGGATCCTGTGGGCTTTCTGGGCACGGGAGTCTTTCTGTTTAGCCTCCATGACTTTCCCTGAGTTCCAAGGGGCAGGTTCAAGCAGTTGCTAATCAGGAAAGGGACCAAGTGCAGAGACAAGGGAGAAGCAGCCAAGAAACAATAGCACAGCCTTGGGGGAGGGTCCTGCTTCTGCCTCAAGGGATACACATAACAATATCTTTTGAGCTCTTTATATTATAGAACTAAAACCCCCAATAAGTGGAAGATGAAGCAATCCTCATTCCAGAGGGAAGTTCACAGTTTGATAGCCTTGAGAACGAGAGAAGTTTATCTGGAGACCATCTGAGGCCGGATTAAAGGAGTGCAGGCCCTGCACACACCCTAATCTTATCAGCAACCTCACCCTTGAACCCTTGCTATAAAATTCCTTATCACATCCTCCTGGGTTTGGACACATAGTTTTTTGGGGCAGGAGCCCTCTGTGTCCCCCTTTACTTGGCAAAGCAATAAAGCTATTCTTTTCTACTTCACCCAAAACTCTGTCTCTGAGATTCGATTTGGCTCCGGTGCACAGAAGCCGAGTTTTCAGCATCATTATCGGGAAATTTCACTTATTTCCTCTAAAGGTTTACCACGTGTGTACTACGCACTCCCAAACAACACGTTGTTTGATTTTCCACAGTCTTGAATATTTTATAAATTGTAACATATTAATATATTCTTCTGCTCTTAGCTTTTTCTCAATATTATGATGTTTATACCTATATTTATGGTTCATTTACTTTCATTGTTTTATAATATTACAATTGTATAAATGCGCTACAGTTTATTTATTCATCATTCATTTGGATTGTTTGCAATTTTTGCTTTCTTGTAATAACAAATCCCAAATATAGAAAGCATCAAAACTCATCCTAGAAATGTATTCTATGTTCGTCTCTCATCATTCCTTTAAACTTTATTCAGAGTGGGTACCTCCCCTCAACCCGCACACCCTTCCCTTCCCTGGATTACCCCTACTAGGAAAAATGACTTTTCAACCCACTTTTGGGTGCTCACTTGAATGTACAAATACAGCCTTACATCAGTAAGTAGAGCATCTAGTCAAAAATTTGAATCAAATTCTGACTTGAGTTAATGTTAAATCATCTTGCATTCCTCAGCATGGAAACAAGAAATTTGTGAGACAAAAATACTTCCCTCTTTCAATTCTCAACTTGATTGGAAAAGACTATTGTAATGAGGAAGGGGGACTATTATGGTAGAGAGAATGCTTCAACCATAAGTTCTGTAAGTGTTCCAAAGCGTCAGGCAGAAATGACTTTTATAGGCGCACAGGGCTCAGGTGAAGTTCAAATTGTCATGGGAATCACTCAGCAGCCTGTCCCCTAAGGATTTGCCAAAGTCCAAATCCAGTGACTAAATGACATGGGAATATAAAGTCTTGGTCCCTTCACCCCAACTGGGACAACTCTGAAGAAGAGTCATCCTAACTTCAGAACCCCTGTAAGGTTAGCTGAGGCCACCATGGAAGCTCTATCATAGTTCAGCTTCACCATGTGTCCTGTCCTGTTTGCTATACTTTCAGTAACACAGATGTTTATCCCTCCCTTCCTTTCCCATAGGCGTTGATTCACTGAGCACTCCCTAATAAATTTTCTACACACTAATCTCTGTCACAGAGTCTGCTTGCTGGGGAATCCAACTTAGGGCAGTGGGAAAAAATGCTGTTCTCCTCAAGTCAAGTAATTATGTATAACAATTTCTCTTAAACCATTTTGAAATTTCTATTTTATAACATAGTTGCATATATTTTAATAGAGAAACAGATTTTCTTACTAAATTTGAGTCTCTAGGAATACAAATTATCATTTTCTTATATATTTTCTTATTCATAATATGCAGAGAACTAAAATAGAGACATTAACAATTCAGAGCAGGAGGTCATAACCAAGTTACCAGTTGTCCCATTGATTCAAATGTGCTCTAACTTAAAGCAAAATCTCTAGAAAAAAACACAATCACCTTTTAAGTGTTGGACTTGCATTAAATACATTTTCAACAACATACTTGAGAATTCGGTATTAGAATTTTTATTTTAAGTATAGAGAAAATAAGTTTTCAGTTACAATAACTTTTCCAAAGGAACTGTAGAGGAGAAAGAGATTCTCTCTATCCTTCTAGGTTTTTCTGGCTGGTCTAAGAATTAAATTGACATGAGACAGATTAACAGGAAAAAATCAAAGTTTAATAACATGTATACATGGAAGAGACCCTGGAAAACTGTGTAATTTGCCAAAATGGCTGAAACCCTCACGTTAAATACCAGCTAAATGCAGCTAAAGACAAAAGAGGATGTTGGGGGTAGGGATTTGGGACTTCAAAGGGGAAGTTGACATGGAGATGGAAAAGCAAATGTTTGGTAAATAAATGTTTGCTGGATTCTGCAGAGACAACGGGACACAGAGTGGAATTTTAACAAATAGACTTTCCTGGGTTCTTCCCTGTCTACACACCTAGTTCATGCTATAGTTATCTATGGTGATAGCTCGCTTCCTAGAATAGGTCCTCTATCTACATGTTTTAGGCAGTTAGGGGGAAAGTCAAGGTTCTTCATGAGACTTTTGGGCCTTGTTTTCTGCTGGAAAAAAAGCAGCATGCTAAAGAGATATTTTGTTCCCCTACAGACCTCAGTTAATACTTCTGAGTTCCATAACACGTTTAAGAGAATCTGTACATTTTTGTTATTTTTGTTTCTGTTAAATTACTTCTGTTCAAAATAGAATTAATTTGTTTCAGGTTGACAGTAAAGCTAATAATTCAGTACTTTAATCAGTTCTTTAAGAATTCTCTGGGTTATCATTCAAAATAATACCTGTTAATTTAATAGCACTTTTTGAACAGGTAGTTCATGTCTGATAGTATCTCTAATTTCCCTTCATCCTAAAATTAGATATAATACTATAAAAATACATGATTATTTTTGTCACTAATCAGGTTAATTTTATAATTTATAGAATACTGTCTCATGATGTGTTTTTAGTAACAGCTCTCAGAGGTGTTCTACCTACCAAATCAGGCAAATAATGATTCATATGTCATTTTTTTGTTTGAATTATTCAGTGTCTTCCTGAAAGAATTCAGAAATATTTTATATAAGAATATATATAACTGAATAAATAAATGGAAATAACAGTAATAGCTGCAATTTACTTAGGGCCTGATTGATGTCTGGTACTGTTCTTTGAAAGCGATTCAGTCCAATGCATTTTACACTCTTCTATATTACAAATGAAACAAGGATAACTAGCTAAGAATCCAGGAATAAAGGCATTTTTGTATCTCTTTTGCAATCCACTGAAAACAACAAAAAGAATGAAAAACACAAATGAAATGCAGTAGAAGTAAAAATACACAAAAAATTTAGTCTTCAGTGAAACAAGAAAAGGACTTAAAGCTGAAAACAAAAATTAACCAATACTATCTTAAAAAAGCACAAAATCTGAACCAGAAAACTGAATGAATCTATATCTATATATCTATAACTGTATCTAAATGTATATCTATGTCTCTATCTATCTACCTGTCTATCTGTCTACCTATCTACATTCAGTTTTTCCCTTTTTGGGAGGATAGATATAGAGATAGAATTAATAGATTATGGATACAGATAACGATATAGGTATCACCTCAAAAGATACAGACTTCTATACAAGTAGTTTTAGTAACTACTTCTTTAATTTTAGTAGTCCTAAAGGAACTCCCTTTTAATTAGAGATGTCTGGGGAGTGGAACTAGGCCTGGAAAGATGTTAAATCACTTTAAAGTTTCACTTGTTGAGGGTAAAAAAAGCAGGAAATGGAGCTGTTTCTGGGATCCCCAAGGTCACCCCAAGGCTTGATGATTTGCTAGAAGGACTTGAAGGACTCAAAAAAGCTGTCATACTCACAGTTTATTAGAGCAAGTGGATACAGATCAAAATTAGCAAAGGAAAAGAGCACATGGTGTGAAGTTCAGGAGAAACCTGGCTCAAGGTTCCCCTGCCTTGTTGAGATGCATGAGGACATGCTTAATTCTCCTAACAATGATGTGTAGCAGCACTTGCAAAATATTGCCAACCAGGAAAGCTGGTCACATAAATTATATTGTTAGGATATATTTATCTGGTCAAACTGGTCAAACTTGGCATGGCCCAAGACCTCAGGCATACAAAAACACTCTTTCAGGCAGAATATTCCAAGGGTTCAGAAGCTACCTCCCAGGAGTCCGCCAAGAGCCAGTCCTAAAGGCAGACTTTTCTTGGGAATGTATAGGATTTGAGCAACCCTGGCCTGTTGGGTTAACCCTTTCCTGCTCAGTCCACAGCCCTGACCCTTGGCCTAGGCTCTTACAGAAAAATGATCATATTTTTCTGAGCATGTAATTTAGTTTAGCACTTATATAACAGATATAGCAATAGTATCTGCACAAATATGCCAAAAATTAGGACTAGTCAGTGCAAGGTAGATTTAAAGAAAGAACTAATGCATCCTCAAAAGGTATTAAATACATTTTCATATTTTCATACTAGTTTGACTACTCATTTCCTCACTCGATCTAGTGTTGTTTTTACTGTGTGATAAATTTCACAGAACCATTTAACATAGAATTTAGCTGACAGCAAGCTAAATCCAGTCTTTCCTCAGGCCAGTCATTTTCCATTGGTAGTATATCCTGAAGAGGCTTTAACTGGATCTCCCAATGCATTTCATCACAGTATCAGTATTATCATTAGACTTATTTATATAAGGTAGTTGAACCTTACCAACAATGCCAGTGTTATACTATAATGCAGTATTGTCATGGCATAATTAGTTCCATTACAGAACAACTCAGTAAGAATCATAGAGGTATTTGCCATGTCTTCCCACAGAATTGGTCCCTGTCCATATACCATAAAATTTTACAGTTGATCATGATTTGCTTATGTCTGGGTTCCAAGTAAGTTGAGGATAAAGCCAGTCACCTTGTCTTAATTCATGGGCTAGTGCTGAGACTGGTTTTCATGGCGTGCTGCTATATAGCAGCTAAATGTCCCTGCTAACTATACTATAGAATATGTCTTATTCTGATCTATTCTCCAGGCAATGACAATCGTAGTGCATCAATTTTAATTACAAGTGTCCCCAGAGAACTTCCGTAAGTTTGGAAGTCCATAAGATTCCCATGGTGTGCCCCTTGATCCTCAGCAGCTAAGATGGAGAGTCATTGCCCCATGGCTTCTTGTATTAAAATAATCGAGTAGTTCTGAAGGACCAGGGTAGATGGCCTTTCCCAAAGCTCCATCCTAGCATTACCCATCAGTATTTGTTTAGTTGGCTTGACCCACTTTACTAAAGCCCCATCATCTTTCCAGGACAACTCCCATCTCTTGCCTGGGAATTTTCTTATTAGAGAATTCACTCTAATCCACTAATTCACTCTAATTCTGCTAGTAAATCTTTTTCCTCTGAATGTCATTCCTCATTAAAAACAAAGTCAGCACATCCACAATGCCTACACTAGCACTTGTCTCCCCTAAAACCATTTTTGTCTTGTGGGATAATGTATAATCCTACCACACATGTTGTGGTCATTTTTCACTAGTGGCCTGAGTGCAGTTAAAATATGTATTTTATACCCCAAAATATTGGGTCTCCCATCCCAGAGTTAGATGAATTGCAAACACACCTAAATGTAATTTAGTATGAGTGTGCCATAATACCACCCATAGCTTACCTCATCTCAGGGTAGGTATGTTCCCCAAGGGAATTCAGATCCACTGAATGTGCCTGTGATGCCTACTGCTTTATTCCCATGAGAAACCCATTGTTCTTACTTTTTTCTAATCTTTTAAAAAGCTTTTTATCCACAAAAGCAAGGACAGTGTGTATTTGTACACAGCATATTGTGGTATGTAGGAGATGTCACTACTATATTTCATCCTTTATAACCAGGGATTTTTCTAAGCATTTGGTCATCAAGGTTTATGGTTACACAGTAATCAGTCAGCTGGGAGCCAAATACTGCATGGTCAAATAGACCAGTAGAGGGTAGTTCCCAGAAACTCCTTACTAAATGATATCCTTTGCAGTAAATATAACTGAAAAATAAGAAACAAAAGATACTAGCACATTACCAGAGTTTCACTCAGTTATTAATAATTGGTCCAGTTCTTCATCACATTGTATGGCAACAATGTCTCCCAGATCACGGCCACTCTGGTTTGCAGGCTTCCATTGGACCTTCTCTGTTTCCAAAAGCAGGGTTGTTCTTAGCAAATACATGTCTTTACCCTTTTGAGCATATGATATAATTGTATTAAGAGACAATGTCATTTTCCTTCTCTGAGCCTCTCTTAAGATATCAATGTAATAATGATTTCCTTTGTTGCATAGGCCACTTATTCATTCCTTTACTCTTAGCTGTTATTTCTCCTTCTTACCATTTGTTATTGATTTTAACCCCAAATTCTCCACAGGTTCAGATGTTGTGCTGGTCCAGATTGCTGGTAGCAATACTGGTCTAGCAAGTGCTTCCCACTCAGTCCATTCCCTTTCATAGAGGGAATGGTTATATAGGTTTGCGCTAGAGGGTTATCTCTACCACTAGGTAATACGGCTGCTTTCACTATTCACTATCAACACAAATTTTGCCAGATGGGTGATAGGTTCTTAGTCATTCTGGTACAAAGGATTGAAGAAATACTTACAGTTAAAGTACTTGTTTAGGGATCATCCCTGCTACTGGTGCCCTGCTTCTGGTGGCCTGGTCCCAGGACCACTGCATCAAATAGAAAAAAAGAAAATTGATGTGAGGAAGACTTGTACAGTTGTACCAGCATCCTTTCTTATTCCCTCTGTATTAGTCAGGGTTCTCCAGAAAAACAGAACCAATATACACACACACACATATGTATATACATATACATACACACACATATGATATATGTATGAAAATAGAGAGACAGAGAGACAGCAAGAGAGATTTTTTTTTAAGGCATTGGCTCATGTTATTGTGGAGGTTGGCAAGTTCAAAATCTGCAAGGTAGACTGGCAGGGTGGAGACTCAGGGAAGAGATGCAGTTTGAGTCTAAAAGCAGAATTCCTTCTGCTGGCAGAACTCCCTTTTCCTCATGGGGAGGTCAGTTGTTTTTTAATCAAGGCCTTCAATTGATTTGATTGGGC
The DNA here is from genome assembly GCF_028564815.1 of Eubalaena glacialis. NCBI lineage: Eukaryota > Metazoa > Chordata > Mammalia > Artiodactyla > Balaenidae > Eubalaena > Eubalaena glacialis. The sequence continues at coordinate 104,423,565 of NC_083718.1, forward strand.
CCACCCACATTATGGAGGGTAATCTGCTTTACTGGAAGTCTACTGAATTAAATGTTCATCTCAGCTAAAAATGTACCTTCACAAAAACATCTAGAATAGTTTTTGACCAAATATATAGGTATTGTGGCCTAGCCAAGTTGGTACATAAAATTCACCATCACACCTTCTTACCCAGATCCTTCTCCAAAAGCAGAATAATCTATTTACTGGACACCCTCCCTTCACCCTTCTGAACTGAGTGTCAGCATATATTCATGGAAGTGTGTAAGTCAGCCCTTCATGCTTTTATCTCCCACCATTTTACATGAAAAAGTGCTTCATTGCTCATTCTAATTTTCTATCAAACCACTACTGTGAGGATGATATGAATCATGACATGTCCATTTGATGTGATAACTCTTTGCCCAGTGTTGGACACTATCGTCTGTAAAATGTGTTCCTTTGACTGAAGAAAGGAAACTCAGCAGGCCAAATTGGTATAGTATCTTCCATTCCAAGACTTCAGGCATACAAAAAGACTCTTATTAGGTAGAATATTCCAAGGATTCAGAGATTTTATCCCAGAGGTCTTCCAAGGGCCAATCCTGAAGACAGACATTTCTTTGGAATGTGCAGGGTTTGTGCAACCTAGGCCTGCTGAGTTAAGTCTTTCCTGCCCAGGATCTTAATAAATAATACAAAATGATCCATTTTTAAAAAATATTGGCCAATTCTCCCCTGGTAGGAAATTCTGAAATAAGACACATGAAGGTAGGAAGAAAAAGAGGTAATCACCAGATTATTAGAATGAGTAATTTTGCCTTAATGGGCTCCATTGTACAGTATATTAATCATCTTTTCCCCAGAAAGTAACAATAAAACTTGACATAAAAGTTGCCCCAGCTTAGAAAATACAAAAAGCTATTTGAGACAACAATTGTGATTTGATGTCTCTGAAGATCACATTTCATTTGCCTTCACTCTTCCTCAGCAAGAGAGACAACCCATTTCCTAATCATGCGAATAAATGTAAAATTACGCAGGTGTATGCTAAGAGAATTTGATTTTATTCTGGTGGTCAAGGAAATGACAGAAAAGCTAAGATCTGAGACTTTGTAAGATGTACTAGACAAAGACAAGGCCAGTGTGCATGTACTTGTAATGCTGGAACAGCATTACTAAACTACAGCCTCAGAGTGCCCCCTGCCCCTGCCCCTGACCTTGGCCCCAGTGTTCTAGTCCACCAGATCCTGGAACTTCCATGGTTAACACCTAGTCCAGGTGGGATCTTAGGAGCATTGTTAGGAGAGGTAGTGATTGTGTCTTAAAATGATGTCAAATATCTCTAATGCCTGGGGAAAGATAACATTTTTACTTTTTTGTTTTGTTTGTTCTCTTCTTGAGGAACACCATTAATGTTCCTCATCTACTGGATCTTTATTTCCTGCCTTCCATAAATATCACTTCCCTCTAATCACTTTTATATTGTTGAATTATTCCATTTAATGTAGTGTGACTTTTGTCAATCTAGAACTTACATCTCTTGCTGTTTTCAGCCATGTTTATTCGACTTTTATTTTAAATAATGTGGGTTTTATTTGGTGACGTGTCGGTAAAAGTTCAACAAATGGCTCTGTAAGTGCAGTTCTGACATGAATGTTGGAAGATATTTTAGTTTTGCTAATAAGAAAAACAAAGTGAAAAACAAAAATGTACTTTGGAACTTCACTTGTTTGTCAATGACACGAGCAGTTCTTTGCTGAATCAGATAATAATTTTCAAATACTGGGAGAATTTTTTTGGTGCTATTCATAATATAATGGGTATAGACATGATATACTTATAAGTTTAATTGCATTATTAACATTTTCGCTATTATTTCTTAAATTTAGACAAGACAATGAACAAGATAATAAATTAAGCTTTGATTTATTATATTTGCCAATTCTGTAATGTAAATACTTGCACCAGGGCCTATTTCAAGCCATTACTTGATGTCTTGGAAATGGAGCTTGGGAGAGACAAGTGGTATCACAATCATTGTATGGTATTTCCATGCAAATGTAATAGACATAAAGAACCTCAAGATCACAGAAATAGTAAAGTGCAGTAAAATAACTAGAAAGTGATAAATTTTAGGTATTCCTCTTTGTTTTTATAGAATTTTAACAGAATTCACCTAATTGTAAGTACATAGTTTAATTTTTAATAATGTCTGTGTTTAAAAACTGGCTTACGTTATTCCTGAAAATCTAAACATCTGCTCTTACTAGTCACCTCCAGAACAGTGCTGCTTTTTGTTTTTGCAATTATTTTATTTTTCTCTTTCACCCCTTTCTTGAGTACTGCAAAGACATTCATACTTCTAATTTTTTTGATAGTTTGCATTTTTTTGTTGGGCTCATTTTTCACAAGGAACTTTGATTTTCAAATTCTTATGGTTTCCTCAGATTAATTCCTTTTTTTGTCATATGTTCTTAACCTGCTTTTTGTAGATTTCGATTTTTACATTAAAAAATGTAAAATATGGTAAATTTGGCATTTTATTTACAGTACAAGGAGACTTCATGGTATACCTCTTTGTACTTTTAAAATTTTAAACTGTATGAACATACTAACGCATCAAAAATAAACTAAATTTAAATATATATGCATTTCACTGTCTCACTTTTATAACTGTCTGTCTATAACTATCTGTCTCTGAATCTTTTTGTCTCATAAGTATTTACTAAGTGCTTATTATTGCTAAGTCCTATTATAAGGGATCAGGATTAAGTGTGAACAGAAGTTTTAAAACTCTATGTCCTTATGCTGAGACAAGCAATAAACAAAATTAAGGAAAATATATAGCATGCCTGGTCACAATAATTGCTATGGAGAGAAATAAAATAGAGGAATAGGACAGAAAATGATAGTAAATCAATCCTCATTATTTGCAGATTCTGCATTTGCAAATTTGCCTACTTGCTAAAATTTATTTGTAACTCCAGAATCGATACTCCACAATGATTTCAAGGTCATTCACAGGCATGTGCAGAGCAGCAAAACACTGGACACACTTGATATGTACATTCCCAGTTGAAGTCAAGTAAGACAGTGCCATACCTTCTTATTTCAGTTTTCAAACTTCTGAATGAGTGTCTTTTCATGGTTTATTTAGTGCCATATTTTTCAAATTTTTGTACTTTTTTGTGATTTCACTGCTTAAAATGGTGTCCAAGTGTGGTACTGAAGTACTGCGTAGTGTTTCTAAGCACAAGAAGGCTGAGATGTAACTTATGGAGGAAATATGAGTCTTAGATAAGCTTCACTCAGGCATGTGTTATAATGCTATTGACTATTCGTTCAGTGTTAATGAATCAATAATACATCTTAAATGAAGTGTCTTTAAACAGAAGCACACATAAAACAAAATTATGTATTGATCAATTGATGAATACATTGTCACAAGAGGTTCTAAGGGACCTAACCCTGTATTTCCCCTAGGAGAAACGGGTCGGTATTTATTGATTCAGCATTCACAGTGACTGTATAGAACATAATTACTGTAAATAATAAGAATCAACTATGGTTCAATCGGTGATAAGTAGTCAGATTCTGAATATATTTTAATGGTAAAATCAACATGTGTTTAAAAGCTGGAATCAAAGTGTGAAAGAAAGAGAATAATAAATTCTTTTGATCTGTGAAACTGGAAAGATGGAATTGCCCTTGATTGAGGTGAGAAAGCCTGGGGAAGAAGCAGGCTTCTGAGAATATGATAAGTTACTACTGAGACATTTAACCAGCATGTTAACTATCCATGTGTAGATTCTGCATAGCCACTAGCATATATAAAACTAGAGTTCATATTTTGGATGATATTTAAGATCATGGGATTACATAAATTGACCAAGGATGTAAGTTAGAGAAGTCCAGAGACAGAATCCTGACACCCTCTTATATTTAGAAGTCAAGGAAATGAGAGTCAATGAAGGGAAAACAAACAAAAAAACAAGCAAATAAATGAAGTCTCTTTTGCTGGCTCTTCTTCAGGACCTTATATGTCCTTGTGCCACCAACTTAATCCTCAGCGTCTTCACTTCTCTAAATACACTGATGATTCCTTAAAGTATATATTCACAACAATCATTTATTTCTGAATTTTAGTCTTATAGATCCAAATATGCCCTTGTTGACCTAAAATAAATAGACTGCAGGATATTTCTCTGCACAGATGGGTTTATTTGTTTTTAATAGAGAATTGCAATTCCAGATCTGCAACCATGGTGAGCCACATGCAAGTTCCCTCAGGGCAAGAGAGGGAGAACACTTTAATGGAGAGAGAAAGGACATTGGGAGGGCTATAGTAAATAAAGAATCCATAACTTAATCATTGGCTGAGTCCTTGCCAGGACAGGAGTCTTTCTTCTTCCTATAGGGCTCTGCTGTCATTACAGGGCGTGAGAGTTCCCCATTCTGGTCTCCCAACTCTATTTAATTGAGGTTTCTGTTTACGAATTTTTCACACCCTTCACATATTCCACTTGAATGCCAAACAGGCACCTCAAAGAATATCTATCCTAAACTGGACTTTTAATTTCTCCCCCACACTGTGCTCTTACTCTAGTGTTTTTCAACTCGGTAAGTTATATTGCCATTTACAGACTTACTCAGGGCGAGTCTTCAGAATTATCCTTGGCTTTTCTTTCTCTCCTATGCAGTCAATTCAACAGCAAATGCTGTAGATTCTGCTTTCAAAATAAACACAGAATCTGATTACTTTTCACTACCTCCACTTAATCAGCCTAGTTTAAACCACCATGTTTCTTCTGGACCATTGCAGTAGTCCACTAAAAGGTTCCTTTGTTTCCAAACTTGCCCTCCCTCACAACATTAATTTTTTACAAAGCAAAAAAATAAAAATTAAAAAAATGTAAACCAGGTTGTGTTACTCCCTGCTTAAATGTTAATTGCCCCCTGCTTAAATGGCTTTTAAGAATATAATCCAGAGTTTTTAACTAAAGCTTACCAGGCCCTGTGTGATCTGGCTTCTGCCAGCATTGTTTTCCTTTGCTCACCATGCTCCCGTCACACCGGCCTCCTTCCAAATACTGGGAAATGCCAGTCATGAAACTGATTCGAATGATTTGCTGTTATGTTTCCTCTGCCTAAAATGCTCTTTCTCCGAGTATTTGTAAGACTTACCCCTTTATTTTATTCAAGATTCAGGTCAAAGGTCACTACTCAGAGACTTTTTCTCCATTCTACATATATAGTTTTATATTTTCTATCTCATGCAATTGAATGTAAGCTCTAAAAGGACAGAGATTTCTTGTTTACCACTGTATCTTCTGTGTTTAGAATAGTGCTTGACATAAATAAATGTTAGGTTAATGCTTTTTAAGCCACTTCATTATCCAGTTTTTCTACTTTGTATACTGTTTGCTTTATAGTTTCATATTTTAACATCAAACTTCATTTGCCTTTCTTATATATCGGGCTTACATTTAATGTATATTTCTGATTATTGTTTCACCACTTCTCTTATTGACTATGTTCCAATTTCTTATCAGTGATAACATCTACCTCATATTTTCATTTATTCAGCAAAGCTCATTACCTTTTATAGATTCTTTAAGATATATGACTTGAGAGAAGACATTCCAGGAGGTCATAGCATATTGGCTACTTCTGGCCAAAATAAAATATTTTTATCACATTTTTAAAGAAAGCATGGAAGTTATAAGAAATTTCAGTTACCTCCAGATCATGCCTTCTCCAGCACTAACACCAATCCAAACCATGTGTGAGGAGACTAGAAATAAGAAACAAGGGCAAATATTATGATAGCATAATCCTCTTTTATTTTCTTTGTGGTTGTAAGTCTTCCATCAGGAGAATTATCAAAAAATGAGAAAGTATTTGGGTCTGTGACTTCTGAGTGGCTCAGAAGAGTGAGTCAGGTTTTCTTTAGCATGTTGGTTAATATACTTTGATGCTTTGCTGAACCATTTGGGGCAACTATACACAGTAAAATAGCATATTGGTCATTGAATCGTTGTTCGATCTTGGGAGGTTACAGAGTGGGAGTATCTTAACTCTCTTGGTACACACAAATTATAGTCTAATTTAATATAGCATGATTTATGCATGCATTTGATTTTGAGGTTTTATTTGGCACTATTTTGTGTCTGTTAATTTGAAGATACTATTTAATGATTTTATTTGTTTTCATCTAGAGTTAAATTAGAAGCTAGCTCTGCAGACAACTTCTTTATGTCATTGTTTTGTACAAGTTGCTTTCTATACACTATCCAAATAATTTAATCAACTCAAATAGAATAAAATAAATAGTTTGGTCTATTCTCATGAAGAGTTAACTAATTCATAGTAGAGACCATTTATTCTTCCATATCATATATTTTAATGACAATCAAGCAATTCCTTTGAGAACATAAAATTCCTCATACACACAAAAAAGGAAGCCAATGCTTGTGCAATTTGCACTGTCCACTACTTTTGGTCATTTTGCACAATTAGTTAGTTAATGGAAATATTATTGATCATTAGAGTCTCTTCACTCTGACAACTTTAGCCTTTTCAAACTGCTATTGAAAATTGTAGGTATAAAGTGAAAATATATATATATATTTATTTCAAAGCAGCCTCATGGTTGTTTTATACACAGAAAGCTCTGTATGGAATAAATAGTTTCACAATTGATTAGATAATAAATACATTTCAGAATTTTTTTGGTATAATTTTCATAGTCTTTTTTTCTGTTTTGTGAACTTCATTCAGCTGTAGTCTAGTAGAATGGAAGACATATACATCCCTTCTAAAAATCCCATCAGATCCTGAAGGAGGAACTACCCACACCTTCACTGAGAATTATAATTATTGAAACCATTATTAAATATGACAAAGTCACCAGCTGTGGGGGACTTAAAAATATCTGAGTTGTGTGATTTAATATAGTATGCTAAATAAAACATATAATCCATAGTAGATAGTTCTATGGATATTTCATTTTTACTTTTTACTTGGGAAAGTCTTTTCTGGGTGTTTCCCAATCTCGAGAGTGCTTCATTTCAAAATCAATTCAATAGCCACAACAAAGCCATTTCATGATCATTAACACTTACTATGTCAGCTAAACTTTCAAACATAAATACTCTTTTTACTTAGTTTCAGGTTTATACTACCATATCTAAAATTACCTAATTATAAAAAAATGGATGCTTGAGAGGGAAGTTTTCTAAATTGGCTTTCTCAATGCTCCTAGTTGTTGAATATCTATCAATATCATGTTTTCTAGCTTTGTGGTACTATCTGAAATATTTTCTCTTGGTGGCTTATCTAGAAATCTATTGAAATAACTTCATAATAACTTTCAAGTATTTTATCGCTTCAATAATACCTACCACCTAATGTTACTGTGCGTAGTACAATGCTAGTTTATTTGAATGTCCAAAAACTAGTTTATTTGAATTGCCTCATTTTTTTCTTATTCATTTATTGGCTCAAGTTTAGAACTAATGATATAAAACTGAAAACACTTTTCAAAAAATTGTTCTCCTCACTCATTGTATTTTGTCTCATATATGTTCTTTTCCTAGCTAATTTCCCTTGCCTGTACAGAGGTTAAAAATAAATATTTATTATATTCTTACTATTTATCATGAACTTGTCTCATGTTGTTTTGTTTAGTTTTAAGTCCGTCCCAATCAAAATCCCTTTCCTTTCCTATACGTATCATCTTGTCTTTTCAAATATGAATTTAATTGCAATTTTTATGGTTTTATTATCCCAATGTACATCACTAGATACTACCGCTTATTCTTGGCCATTAAGAAGTATATGTCTTTTATGTCTTCTGTAATCTAGTTTATTCCTCCTTCCTTTCTTTTCCTTACACTTTACCCGTGAAAAATTAATCTGAGTTTGGCTGATAGCATACTCACTGTGCAATTAAACATGTTGAAACATCCTTTGTGTCCCCTGCAAATGGGCAGCTGGACTTAACAATGTTTTTATATTAACATATTATACTATTTTGAAGATTTGCTATTTTGAAGATTTCCTTTTCTCCGGCCCAACATATGCTACCACATTGCTTCTCTTATCCCCCCATATAGAGAATGATATCACATAATGTTGTGGCTGTTGGAAGTCTGTTTCTACCTGCTTATATTTATGGGGTTATGGGGATACCTTGTCACTTAGTTTTATTTTAAATATGTTCCATGGAATTTTATTTTTGCTTTCTAGTTGTTCTATCCACTTTTATGTGGAGATCTGGAGAGACTGGTAAGCAATGCTATCCCCACAGCCATCCCTCGAGAATTCTTTTATTTATTTTTTAAATATCTGTATAATAGACGTATTTTTATCCTCCTTCTTTGGAAATGGAAAACTTCATGAGTCCAATACATATAACTATTATGCTGTGTCATTATAAAATTATTGCTCTTTAAGATGTAATATTGACTCCCTCTTCTATTCTTCCAAACTGTGTCTGGAAAACCCCAAATTTGGAGGTGATACTAAGTGCAGGGTGCCTCGATTACCATGAATCATACATTCTTACAAAAGACATTTGGAGAATGAACATTTTTTCCCTCCCAAATTGGGTATCTTAGTATATGGTGTTTCCTTCCAAAGATCAATGAGAGTTTAAGACCAGGCAATTTAGTATACCTATACTAATACACACTTTAGTATTTATTACTGAATTTAAGCAAATATTTGGGAGAATACACATACCAGAAGTACCCAAAACTTCAAGTTCATCCTTTTATACATATCATATTCCTCTTTGTTACCTCATTCTCTGTCTATGACATAAGATCGTCTTAAATACTTCGATAGACATTTCCACAAGTACACCTAATTAGGCTATATAAAGTTTTATTTACATATAGAATTTTTATTATAATGTCCTTATCTCCATAAGAAAGTACTATTGCTAAATCAATAGGAGTGGAATATTTAGCATATGGTTTTGACATTCTGTGCTCTTGACTACCATCACTCTTGAGGTTTATATAATTCAAACAAATCCACAGTTATATTTACTATTTTTGTGTTGTTTCTTTCCATCCAAAGGAGCTCTCTCTTACTCTTTCACAGTTGCTTTTAAATTTATTAATTGGATTCTCCTATTTCTATTATATATTATTCATTTATCATTTCCCTGAATGATGTATTCTCTCTTTGAGCAATAAAATCCACTCAATCTATACTATGCCTAAATCATAATAACATCAGTTTGGAGTACTAGGTCTTGCGTTAGTGTGGATTTGTTTCTGGCTTCCTCAGATTAGTAGAGTTCTTCTCTGGAGGAAGGAGGTCAATCCTTCAGAAGAAGGCCAAAGACATTTTAAATAATTTCTTAGTCTTACAGCAATTTCTGGCCTCTATAATTTTACCTAAATTCCATTGGCTGTAGAATAAAGAGTTTCCAAATTAGAAAAAAGATTTTCTCCCTTCCCAAAGGGACAATAATATCAAGTTTTAGGAATTGGTCACAGCAGATTTACCTTGTGATATGAAAACATCACTCTGTGGCCTCACATATAAAACATGTGGCCCACAAATGGTATGAGGGTGTGATACGCAGTATTCCTAGAAGTATGGTGGTTTTTCGTATGCTCAGTGCACGTTCATTCATTTTCTATATTTCATTCAAAAATGAAATCAAAGCACATTTCTAAGGTTTTAAAATATGTAAAAATGTATACTATACATTTAAAAATACTACCATATTTATTTTGGATTTTACAAAATATAAGTTTATGTCTTCAAAGTCCAAAAAATGTAATTTTCTTTCTGAAATAGAAAATAACTTTCAACCCACTTAAGTCAATAAGTGCATTTAATCCATGCATTAACTTTCAGTTTCTTTAGATCTATAGTCTGTTTATTCCTTTAAGAATTTTATGAGGCTTTAGTCAGTTTAACATCTCTGAAAACCTGAATTTCACTTGCATCTCTGTGGGAAATTACATAAGGATTGTTTAAAATTGCCTTAAGAGTCTCATCACACTGCTGGTTTATTCTTTCCTGCTATTTAGAGCCACATGCTTTAAAAAAAATTAACTATGGAACCCTTGCAGGACTTCTCATTTCTAAACAAGTCTCCAAGGAGCAATAAATCATTATATGTTAGATACAAAATCCATTACTAGGTATGCTAAATGAATCCTGTAGAGGAACACACTTCTGTGTCTTCCACTGAACAAGTTCAGGCAAGACAAGGCCCTAAAATAAGCACATGCAAAATTTCACTATGAAAAGCCTTTTTTCATATGTGTATTTCAGTTATCTGTTGCTGGGTAACTATGCACTCCATAACTTGGTGGCTTAAAACAGGGCTGATTTCTCAATTCTTACAATGCTGGTGGTTGACTAGGCTCAGCGGAGAAGTTCTTCTACTCCACGTGTCCCAGCTGAGGTTACTGATGCAGTTGCATTCAGATGGGAGCTCCGTGAGCGCTGGGACATCCAAGATGACCACTCTTCCTTCAAGATCTCCCTCCACATAGTCTCTCACACTTAATAATTCAATCTGTATTTCTTTATAGCATGGTGACTGGCTTCCAGAGAGAGCTTTTCAAGAGGGTAAACCTCCATATGTGTTTATATCAGTTGCTGCTTTCATTATGCTTGCTAACGTCTCACCAGCCAAACAAATGTCTTGGTCAAGCTCAGGATCAGTGTGATAGAGGACTAACAGAGGAGTGAATGCCAGGGGGTATTGTTCTTTCTGAGCCACGATATAAGTCTACACTGTGTATATATGTGTATGTGTACTTATGTGTGTGTTATAAAATTCCCAAATATATATTAAGATCATTAATTAAATAAAACATATGTACTTGTCACTTAATTGATTTTTCTGAAACTTATATCCACTAAAAATTATACTATTGTTTTTTCCTGTCTCAGTTTGATAGCTAAGGCTCTAATCTTTTTTTTTTTTTTTTTTTTTTTTATGATTAAAAGACCTTTAAACTTGTTTCTTATTATTCTAAGTTGGGGGAAATATCTACCCTTCTGTGCCTCTATTTCATAACTATTTAAATGGATTTTTGTAATGATTAAATAATATATGTAAAGATACTACAGATGATCAGCCTGTGTACTGCAAGGAGTGCTGTATCAGAAAGGGCATAGCTCTCATTGTATAGATTTGTATTGATAAAATAGTCTTATGTCTTAATGTAAAATTATCTCTAGACATGAGCAATTTGTAAATTTATAACAAGAACTTTTCAGCAGGTGGGAATAAACTGTTTTGTGTTAATAATATTAATATATTAAAATAGTTTTCTGAAACAGAAAGGTGTTATTGTTATTTTAGAGTCATTGGAAAAATGAATTTAATAGTCAAAATTCCTATATTGATTAATCAAAATCTAAAATAAAATAAGCAAGGAGCTACTTTTCTAAGTGTGCACATCACTGAGTCTATTAGTGTACTGAATTATTTTGTCATATCATATTTGCAATTTATTTTGTTTTGTTTGTTTACCAAAATAATATGGTTTACTTCCTATTTTAAATGTGCCAGAAGTTTAGAGTACACACACACACAAAATACAGTAGCTGATAGTCATTTACCATGGATAATTTAAAAAAATAGAAACTGAGATTTTCATGTTACTGTTAATTATACCACATCAACTGTTTAATTTTTGCTGGATTTTTGTAATTGAATGCACTCATTTTTTATAATTTAAAGGCTTATTATGTATTAAGTTAAAATGTTACAAATTGTAATATAATATGCTGTTTTATATATTGCTCCCAAGTGTTAGAAAAGCTTTGTTTAAAAAAGTATCAGGGGCTTCCCTGGTGGCGCAGTGGTTGAGAATCTGCCTGCCAATGAGGCGGACACGGGTTCGAGGCCTGGTCTGGGAAGATCCCACATGCCGCGGAGCAACTAGGCCCGTGAGCCACAATTACTGAGCCTGCGCGTCTGGAGCTTGTGCTTCGCAACAAGAGAGGCCGCGATAGTGAGAGGCTCGCGCACCACGATGAAGAGTGGCCCCCACTTGCCACAACTATAGAAAGCCCTCACACAGAAATGAAGACCCAACAGAGCCATAAATAAATAAATAATTAATTAATTAAAAAAACAAAAGTATCAGAAAATAGAAAATGGAAAAATATTAAAGAAAAAAAAAGAGAAAATATTTGGTTGTTGCATAATGCTTTTAAGAAAATGAAAGCAGGCCCAAAACAGAAATAAAGGGAAAAAATTGTTTCAGTTCTATTCGTTTCAGAAGGCAAAAAGCACTGTTGGAGCAGAATATTAATTTCATATCGCAGGGTTTCCCAAGCAGTGGTCGTTTTGCCCTAAATTATTGCAGAGTTCTCCATCGAACTAGCTTCTTAAATTTTTTCTGTTTAAATTTTAGTCATATAGCTCCCAACTGAACTCTAAAATTAAAGCTAGATAAAAACACTAGTCGAGGGGATGAGTCATATATTACTCAGAATTATTCATACCTTTTGATGATTTCTTATGTGTTTTCAAACTCAATACAGCTTGTTATCTTAATATTATCATATAGAAGGGACTTCACACTATCCTCCCTGCCCATTTCCCCATAAATAAAAATAGGTTTCTGTGTGATCCACCCTATTGGTTTTCCAGATGTGCTCAGACATGAATACCATAAATAGACATAATCTATAATTTCTACTCTTTAGATAAGTCAAAAATCACACTGTCTTTTACATGGAAGACAATGTAGTTTCTCTATGTCTCTCTCATATTTATGAGGAGAAAAATAGAGAGAAAAACATTCTCATAGTTTCTAAAATAAAACATCACATTTATTCAAATAATTATTGGCCAAAAATTCAGTTTGAGAAAATAGAAGAAGCAAGCCTCCTTACTTTAAGTACAAGTGCAAGAATCATATATTTCACTGCTCTTGAGGTCATTATGAAGCCTAAGGTTATACTGAAAACACCAGATTCAATGAATATTTGTAGACTAACATCAAAAATGTTCCATTCTAGTAGATAAACCTATCAATGTTTTACAATCTTAGGCATATATAGAACACTATGAAACAGTACGGCATACACAAAGCATAAATATTTAGTTTCTGTAAATAATATTTATCAGAGTAAAAAAGTGCCACAAAATTTTTGAAAAATATAAATTACATTGTTTACCAAATATTTTGCTGTATAGAGACTAGTAATTTTTCAGTTACAATACCTTCAATTTTTAGTTATAAAAATTTTTGGAATAAAATTAATTTGTGCATATCCTTATTTCTAAAAACCTTGATGTATACTCAATCAAATCACATGCTATTTTTTTGTATGTATTTATTTATATGACTTCTTCATTACTGGACCATAAGACCTCAGAAATGAGGCACTGTCTGATGCATCTTTGCAACTTTGGTGCTTAGCATATAGTAGGTGTGCATAAGTTCATGTAAATATCTTCCAAGCTTGGAGTTTATTCTAGTGCAGAAGAAAATGATTTCTGGCTTCTTATTTACTGTGAGCCATGAAAGGGTTGAAGAAAATGAGATTTATCTAAAAACTAAGCTCCAATCACTAGAGTATATATAGAATTTGCACCAAACAATTCAGCTGTCTGTCCAAGACCCAGGTTCTTGCACGATGGCAAGAAAAATGAGCTATAAGTACATATTTAACAGTCTATATGCAATTCATACACCAGGATATACACTAGGATATAACACAAGGATGGAGTACATGGATTGTCCCCACCTGATCAGAGAGGTCTCTAGAACAACTCATTGTCAGCACTACCAATGTTAGTAGCTGAGCTAGTAAAACTATATAAATGCAGAGGATCTGGTGCTAGAGTCTATGCCATTATCTGTAGCAACAAAAAAGCGACTTTATGGTGGGTTTTGGCATCCACGGGAATCAGCAACGAACCTCACTATAGGAATCCAGAATTGTAACAGGAGAAAAAAGGATAATAAAGTCACCTTGTGGTAACCTGGAGCTGTATGTAAGAGATGTATTAAAGAGTTGTGCTAATGAGCACAAACCTCATATATTTATATTTATGTTCATATTATATTTGTATCTCTCCTCTGTCAGTGGATCCAATGTTAGGTGCTGTCCATAACAGGTGATAGAATGACACTGTAAGGCCATACCAAGAAGAAGGGACTTAATTTCCTAGTTTTGTCATGCTTTTGTGCTTTTATTTCTTTGGCACAACTGCCAGTGAATTGGCCTGCTTGCAACTGCTTTTTGAGCTTTTTGGTTACCCAGTGAGGCACTCCTGCCTTCTGCATATGACCCTGTCGTTGGTCAAGTTTCTTTGCTAATAGTACACCGCCTGTTTCTGTGCAGCCATACCCTCTTTAATGGAGTCTAAATATCAGCCTTAGTAGAAATTCCTCTTCTAAGTTCTTACTTCTGTTTTTATCCACTTCTCCGTGGCCTGATTTCTGCATTCACTATTTCTGTATATCTTAGAGTTCTCTTTTACCCCTTTTAGTAGTTAACCACATGTATTAGCTTATAATTCTTTATAATAAATTATTTTCAGTTCAGATTACTGGTGCAATTTTTTTTCCTGCCTGGACCCTGACTGATTCATACATAGAGAGACTATTTTTTTTTTAATTTTAGTACTTGTAAAGTTTATAAAGTACAAAATATATATACATACATCAAAACCAATTCTTGATATCATGGACATTATCATTTAGGATGAATCTAAGTCAAACTTACTTCAATTAAAGTTGATATAAAGAAAATCTAAGGCATATTAATAGAGGAAGTATGTAAATGTAACAAATTCATAAACATTGTTTTGAAATAAGTGAACTTTAGAACACCCTGGACTCTATCTATTCATATTTTACAAGAATGTCATGCAAAACTTCTATTTACTTAAAATTAATTCTCAGTTTGCCAATAAATCAATTTCTACAAAAAGCTCCCTATATGCCAACTATATTATTGATGGAAAATTACATTGCAAATATCATGGCTACTACTATTAACTGACATTTGTAAACTGTTGTTATGGACTAAATGTAGTTATGGAGTGATTGTGAGAAAACAAATTTCTGTGTTCAAGCTACCCCAGTCTATGATATTTTGTTATGGCAGCCCCAAAAGATTAGACAACTGTTTATAATATGCTTCCTCATAAATAATTTTTATAACTTTTTTACTATAATTCTGAGAAATCGTCAAGTTCACATGTTATGTGGGAGGAAACTGAGGCTCCCATACAAATACAAACCTACTTGTATAATGGTATAAACTTTACCTTCTTGTCCTACTGGGAAGAGAAACACAGGAGATTTCCCAAAGCAAAAAGAATTGGCAGCAGTGGCAAGTTTGTGGAGGGCAAGGTTTGAACAAAATTGGCTCTCAATAAGAGCAAGATGTCAATTCATTCTTACATGTTTAAAAGTGGATTTTCAAGCTCACTTGCAGCTTAGCAATGGTTATGAGTTAATCTGGGGAATTTAGGGTCAGGGCAGTAGGTTACCTCACTGCTCCAGAACCATGGGAGCTGAGACCGTGCATTCGGGCTTTTGGTTTGAGCAACATATTAAAAAATAAAAACAAAAAGATATCAGAAAAGAGAAAATGTAGGTATTAACAATATTATTAATTTTTAAAAATACTTTTAAAACCATATTTAAATCTGTTTACTTAATGATTTTGGTAGCATATCCTTGGATTGCACCTAACTTTTAAAAAATTATTATTATTTACTAAATCTGTATTTTTGTGAATTTGTTAAATTAACATTTGTTAAGTAGAGCCCTAGGGTGGTAGATGGTGAGACCTGATTCAACAAAAGACCACAAACAATTGAAATAGAGAAATTTGTGACTCAGAGACCCAAGAGGAGTTACAGCAGGCCTTGGCAGGCCTTGAGGGACAAAGCAGGTAGGTCAAGGCAGGGTGTGGGCACAGACAGCATGGCAGGACCTGGGGCACTTGCCTTTATCGAGGTCCGCAGGTGGAGTACTTTGAGGTTCCCTAGGGAAAGGCCAGATTAATCAATTCAAACCAAAAGAGTGGGGTTTTGGTTTGAGCTTCATGGGGGTCTTATCTAAGGGTCACACAAGGGGAAGGCCCTGGGAGGCAGGGGAGACTGCTTATCACAAGGGCCACTGGGGAGTCATATCAGGAACATACACTTACTTGTGACTCTATGGCTGTTATCTACTAGAGTGAAGGGCTAGTGTCAGTTCAAGGCCCCTACAGGCCACTTGGCCACACAAAATAGATGACGAGGCAGCAATATTATGGAGCAGTTCAGCTAAACTCTCAACATGTGTGTATGAATATTATCCCAGACATTGTACTGGACAGTAATATTTAAAAAGAATTAAACTTGGAATTCAAAAATAATAAAAAGAGGCAGAAACTAACACAACATTGTAAAGCAACTATACCCCAATAAAAACAAACAAAAAAATAATGAAAAGAGGACTTAAATATTATCCTAATAGAAATTAATGATAGAATAAAACAGCAGCTAAAACCAGTTTTGAAATTTAACAATAGGAAAGAAGATGAAAAAAAGTGGTAATTTCATAAGATTAAACTTTAGTTTGTGAATTGAGTCCCAGACTCATACTTTAAAAATCATTACGGTGTATAATTTTTATATTAAAACTTTATATGTTTATATCTAGATAAATCTTAAATAAAAAGTTGAAAATGGAATCAACAGCTTTTGAAAATATATAAATTGAATTTTATGTAATATTTTTAAGCTTGGTTTTCATAAGTCTGTAGGAAATACCATAATATATTAATGGCGTTTTGGAAAGTAAAGTGCTTGGATTTGTAAACACTCCTAGAAAGGCAAATATGATGAAGAAATTGTTATATAGAAAAAGTTTCATTGTTGATATAAAAGAAAGTCTAGACGTGTCTCCAAAGAGTTCATCTGAAAATAAAGTGAGAAGAGGCAGGTATCTTGTCCTAGAACCAGTATTTGGCAGAGGAATCTATTTTGTCAAGCTAGTGACCCATGTAGGACTATGCTATATATGTATGCAACAGGAAACATGCGCTCCTTCTGCTGTTCTACTAAGCAGCTCTTCATCCTAGAATATCAAACCTCAAAGATGGAGAAAAGAATCTGTGTCTGGCTATTTACCATAGCTAAGACATGGAAGCAACCTAAATGTTCATCGACAGATGAATAGATAAAGAAGATGTGGTGTACATATATACAATGGAACACTACTCAGCCATAAAAAAGAATGAAATAATGCCTTTTGCAGCAACATGGATGTACCTAGAGAGTATCATACTAAGTGAAGTCAGACAGAGAAAGACAAATACCATACAATATCACTGATACGTGGAATCTAAAGTATGACACAAATGAACTTATTTATGAAACAGAAAAGGACTCACAGATGTAGAAAAAAAACTTATGGTTACCAAAGGGAAAATGGGGGTGGAGGAGGGATAAATTAGGAGTTTGGAACTAGCAAATACAAACTACTATATATAAAATAGATAAACAACAAGGTCCTACTGTATAACACAGGGAATTATATTCAATATCCTGTAATAAACCATAATGGAAAAGAATATGAAAAAGAATATGTATGTATAATGTATAACTGAATCACTGTGCTGCACACTAGAAAATAACACAACATTGTAAATCAACTATGATTCAATTAAAAAATATATTTTTAAATGAATCTGTGCCTTGTGTTGCCGCCTGCTTCCACTTTCCTCTAGGCTTGTTTTCTGCAGGCAGCAATTCAGGCTCTTTCCATACATTCTATCATTAAGCTCACAATACAATTCTATTATACAGGTGTTATTCTACCAGTCTTACAGAGATGGAAACCAAGGCTTCAGTTATTCAACCAAGTTCACAAAGATAGTAAATGGCAAAAATGGAATTCAGAACTAATTTCAAAACCCACTTTCTATCTTTCATAAATGAGCAGCCAAGGATATGCTAGTAAATCTCCATGGTGTCAAAAAACAAAAATTAAAACAAAATGAAAAACAACAATACCTGTGTTTTCTCTGTTTGAAAATCTGTGAGGCTGTTTCTTTCAGATGTTCCTATGAGTCATCTTTACAGTATTAAACTGGGACAGCCCTGAGCATAATCATTAAAAAAAAGGTTTTCTTACAAGTCTCTAGCTTCTTATTTACAGCCCTCTCCTATCCATTAGTAATACCTGCTTTATCCCTAAGCAACTTGCATTGTGGTTTAAATCTGTCCTTCTCTTCTTCTTGCCCAACCATATTCTCAATTCAAGATCTAAAAATCAATATCAGACATTACAAATGGTTGATATAAGCTTACAGTCTTAACTTTGCAAGAAATATTTACACTAAAAAGTTTTAAAACCTCAAACAAACAACGAATTTGTAGCAGAATCACTCATTAAGCTTTGGATAAAAACGATATTTCAGGATGGCTAGTAGCAATCCCCTCAGAGAGATCAGAATGGACACAATTCAGTACAGCAGTCAACTTTTTACCTAAATTAAAACAAACAATTAAAACTGGGTTATCCTTTCCGGTGCCTCAGTGTTCTGATGGAAGTATGTCAGCCAGTCTGAAAGTATTTCAAATCCAAAATATGTAACTGACTCAAAAATCAATATGAAATAACACCACTAAAATAACTAAACTGAGTATCCCAGGAATATATTAATTGGTTTTCTTCATATTTATGTCCACAAAAGAATCAGTTTTAGCATCTACATCTGTCTGGAATATATTGATAGAATAGTATTTCTATTAATAATACAACCCTGCCAGATTTCCATAAAAGAGCATAGAAAAAAATCATGTGAGTCAAGTAGACAGTTTCAAACATGAAATGCAAACAAAACTTTGAGTGTTCAATGTCTTCTAAATTATTGTGTCAATCCTAAAGATGTTAGAGGTCAAGATTACCTGCATAGATGTTACAAAACAACATGCCAGTGTGATACTGCATACAAGTTCAAGTGGCCATGGGTAATACAAAATAATCTTTAATATCTGAGCCAAAAGAATAATTAGATTCAAACATTGAAATTGACACTAAAAAGGTGGAAACATGATATTGTAAGGATAAATGAATTTTATTATTCATTAAAAAGCAATATATAAATATGTTAAATTAATTTTTCTTGCAATTAGTGATTAAGTGAATGGTGTGTCTTAAAACTGATGATGGTTTAGGGGCAAAGAAATATAGGAGTTATTTTTTGCTAGCAATTCTCAATCAATTCTCGGATTGTATCCCTAAAGTTAAATAACTCCTCCAGCACAATTTCCACTCACTGAACTAGACAGACTCTTTTACTATACTTTATCGATGTCTAGTCTTGTAAGAAGCAGCGTCAAAGAAGTGTTATTTCTTGGCCAGTTTTATCTTGTCTAGATCAGCTACAATTTATTTCAGCTTGACTGGCATTCTGTTGACCACAATGCTAATTCTATAGCTCTGACCAGCAAAATCATATTTAAATAGCTCACCTGACACTTTATTTCATAAGAAGTTAAAATGTTCCATTTTTCTTATTTACTATATGTTTACATTGTCTTTTATTTCAAAAAAGAATGTTAGGTGCCCAAAATGATACTTGTGACTTTCTTAAATGTCAAACAGCAGCATGAAGCAGAGTAGCCTTCGCACTACACCAGGCCTCCCAATCGTTTCTCTGATGACATATTAATGAGGCTGTTATCCCTGTTAACTTCCAGTTTTCTGAAATCATATACAGAATATTTCACAGTCTGATCATTCATGCCAATGACTGCAAAGAGAAGATTATAGGAATACTGCTATCTGCTGTCTAACCAGTAATTAAATTGCTCTTAAAAATGAATAGTGCATTTTTAATAATTTCTCCGGAGGTTTCATGAAAAACATATGTTCTTTTAAGCAAGAGCTCATCTTTCATCAACACCTAAATTCACACCAAGGCTCAGTGGATTTTTTCATTTGGACGCCTGCACATTATATAATCCATCATCCTGGCACAGCAACAGCAGTGGAACAGAGGCATTAACCCGTCACAGAGTGGTTCAGGAAGGAATGCAGTTTTGAAAGGAGCTTCAGCTTGGTTACCAGATCAGAGCTATAAAGTGTGTGGGGTATGTGTATGTGTGTATACAAATATGTGCTGAACAGGGCCTTAAAATTTACACTGGCAAAAAAATCTCAGACTATCTGAAAAATAGCTTGGAGCAGAGATGAATGTCTAAGTAACTTAAAGTTTTACTGACAAAGCTCATTCCTTGTTCTGTATTCTACCGCTCTCTTGTTTAGCATATTTCTATGTACATGGGAGCCCTGGGCTAATTTCTATGGTTTATATGCAGACGAGAAAAAGGGTCTCACAGACAAGTAATAGTTCTACGAAGGCAGCCTAAGGTGTGCATGCAACACAGAGAATTCTCCCTGGGAAGTGCAATAACAATATCTATTGCTATTTCAGCCCAGATCATAGGACATTTTTGTTCTGTGACAATAAGAATATAGTGAACTGAAAAAGGGTGTCAGGTGAATCCAGTTTTGATATACTTATTAACTAGCACTATTTTTAATAGAGTGTTCTGAGAATTATTATTCTCTGGGTCCCAGAAATTGATCCATGAAGCAACTTTTGATTTGGGTTAGAATCCTGGCCCTACCACTTCCTAACTGTGTGGCTTGGCCAATTCACTTAAGGAATCTTTGCCTCTGTTTCCCCCACTTTAAATTAGAAATAATATCAGAGTCTACCTCACGGAGGGGGTTACAATTCTTTCTTGGGCATAAGGCATACAATTCACCAAATTCGAGATCACCAAATGGGAAGCAAAAATAACTTGAGTAGCTTATTTTATGTGATAGTAGTAACCAATGCCTTTTCCTTTTCTGGTCACTGATGGATACAAATACAAATAATACAAATACAAATAAATTAAATATATTTATGTAATATGTTTTGCTTCTAGACCAATAGGATAGGTTTGAAAATAGCAATGCACAGATTTTTGCTATAACATTAATTAGAGCTATACACAATAAGTGATTCATCTACGTAATGTCACAAATAATCCCTTAAAATTCAGTGACACTAAAAGATAATCTCTACCTTCATTTGCCTGTTAGTTTTTTTTTAAATTTATTTATTTAATTTATTTTATTTTTGGCTGCATTGGGTCTTTGCTGCTATGCACAGGCTTTCTCTAGTTGCGGTGAGCGGGGGCTACTCTTCGTTGCCGTGTGCAGTCTTCTCATTGCAGTGGCTTCTCTTGTTGCGGAGCATGGGCTCTAGGTGCACGGCCTTCAGTAGTTGTGGCATGCGGGCTCAGTAGTTGTGGCTCATGGGCTCTAGAGTGCAGGCTCAGTAGTTGTGGCACAAGGGCTTAGTTGTTCGGCAGCATGTGGGATCTTCCTGCACCAGGGATCGAACCCTTGTCCCCCGCATTGGCAGGCGGATTTAAACACTGCGCCACCAGGGAAGTCCATTTTTTTTTAAACAAATTTATTGGCAAATAATTAACACGATAAACAGCATATGATTAAATTATAGAAGTACCGACTGTAGGAATATCAGAAAGTAACATTTAGTTGTCAAAGGCCAGATGCAGACATAAATTAAGAAAAATCAGAGCACTGTTCTTTTCATGCCAGGGCTTCCTTGTGAAGTAGGTGAGCTTAGATAAACTAAATAACTAAATGATGAGCTGCCTTCTTTGGAATCTTTCCAAGTACACTCTAAAGCACTTTTTATGCAAACATAGTATGTTATGTGGCAAGACATCTATTCAAAGCTGGCATCAGAGAAAATGTGTGAATAAATATGCTAATTCATAGGCCACTCTCTATTTTCTTAACGTGAAAGTGGGCATTTGCCTCAGTGAACAAGGTTTCTTTAACGCTTAATTTCCTGTATTAGAGTGAACAGCAGGAGGGAAAATCAGGAATGTTTCTACATGGTAGTTTTTAAGTTGCGAAGTTTTTCTTTCATTTCACGAGTCATAACAGCTCACATGGAACAATGAGTGAGGCATCATTATAAGAGGTTATTTTTATTAAATAGAAATATGCTGAAAAGCTCATTTGAGAGGTGTAAAACATCAAGAGTTTTACTGGGATAGATAATGCAGTCCTGCATTCATTGACTTTTAGTAGCCCATCAAGTCTACCTCTGTCATGCAATGCTGCACAGTTCATGTAAGCCACAGTTTCACATTGAAAAGGAGGAAAGGAAAAATTAGGTCACCCATAGCTACGTGTATGTGTATGCTATAGTGTTTTTTTTTTAAATAGACTTAAAAACTTAAAAGTACATTATGTATAATTACATTATTCCTATGTGTGGAAGACAGACCCTAAAGTGATCCACAATGATTTCTGATTCTGTGTAATTGCCTCCTTTTGTATGTGGGCTGGACCTTTGATTTGTTCCCCAGCGTAAATATGGCAAAGATGGTAGAATGACATCCCTATGATTATATTATTATATATGTAATCCATCTTCCTAGCCAACTCACATTTTCTTCTTTTATCTTCTGCTGGCTTTAAAGAAGCATGATGTCAAGAAGTAAGTAGCTGTCATGCTTAGATACCCAGATGGCAAGAAACTGCAAGGAGGCACCAGGTCCTGAGGGTGATCTCCAGAACAAAACTAACACCCTCAGACCTGCAACCATAAGGAAATGAATTCTGTCAACAACCAAGGGAGCTTGGAAACATATCTTTCCGCCGTTGAGCCTCTACCATCACTACAGTCCCAGATGACAACTGGATTGCTACAATTCTCCATCATTTGCTTATTTTATCTGTTTCTTTATTTCCTAAACATGTCAGTCACAATTATTGAAAAGTTACAGGATAAATCTCATATCTGGATTGCTTATATTCTTTTTTATTGACTGTTTTCTTGGGTTTTAGACCAAATAATCCTGTATCTTGGAATATTCACTAACCTTTTTAAAAATGTAAAATATTGTTTATAAAACAAAATAGTGTAGAGAATCCAGATGATGTTATCCTCTCCCAGAGACAGTTGAACATTTTTTTCTAGTAGGCAGAGAGAGATAGGACTTGGTTACTTTAATCCAAACATGGACTGAACTGAGTCAAGCCTCAGTTAGAATATTAGTAAATTCACTCTACCTTTTGTTAGATTCTGCTCCTAGTGAATCCGTGTGATACAAGCCCCTGTGTCCTTGTCTTTTGAAGTAAAAGGCTGACTCAAGAGTTAATGATTGGGGGCTTCCCTGATGGCGCAGTGGTTGAGAGTCTGCCTGCCAATGCGGGGAACACGGATTCGAGCCCTGGTCTGGGAGGATCCCTACATGCCGCGGAGCGGCTGGGCCCGTGAGCCACAACTACTGAGCCTGCGCGTCTGGAGCCTGTGCTCCGCAACAGGAGAGGCTGCGATGGTGAGAGGCCCGCGCATCGCGATGAAGAGTGGCCCCCGCTTGCCGCAGCTAGAGAAAGCCCTAGCACGGAAACGAAGACCCAACACAGCCAAGAATAAATTAAAAAAAAAAAAAAAAAAAGAATTAATGATTGGGAAATGGGAAGATGTAGAAACAAAGAATAGCGGTTGGGCTGGGGAACTGGTAACGATTTAGATTATAAATTTGCCACATGGCAGAATCACTGAACTCACAATTCTCTGAAAAATATAGATAAAAGCCTGACACACATTCCTAAGTTGTTTTTAGAGGAAGCAGACCCCCTCCAGATGAAAACTGCTGACCGCAAGCACATAGACCCTGGACCGGTTGGAACCAGGTCGATGGTGCTGACTCCCCATTACCTCACCACCAACCAAAAGAAGAATGTCCACAAGCAGATCATGCCCTGCTCCTTGAACCATTACTATAAGACTCCTGACTACCCTGTCCAGGACAGGACACACACAGTCTTGAGGGCATTGGTCTACTGTGGGCCCCTTTGCCTGGCAAAGCAATAAAGCTATTCTTTTCTGTTTCACCCAAAACTCTGTCTCTGAGGTCCAACTTGGTGCTGGTGTACAGAGGCCAAGATTCGGCAGTACTAGGATGGTTCTTTTCAAAGAACCATGGTCTCAGTGCTAACTAGGAATCCTTCTCCTGTGAGGACTTTAACATCAGTTATCATCTTCCTCAGCCTTCTGAGAGCTCTATTCTGCTTTGAAATGCTTTCTGCTGCATTTTAGGTGCCTGCTCCATTTAGCTTCAGATTAGAAAACATATTGATGGTAAAAGCAGGCATAGATTTGAAGTCTCTCAAGTATCCAACTTTGTATGTCCAGCTGTTCCTAGGGAATACTAAAAGCTCTGCTTGTTTCTCTGTCAACCCGGGAATTACTTTTATTTGGGTAACTTCTGGATTGGAGAATCCTGGGTTCTCAGTGTCCTGTCCTGTGCCAGCAATGGAAAAATTTCCCAGGAGAAAGCAACTACACAAAGGCAGCTTACCTCTTCATTTTCTTTCCTCTCCAGAATCTTAGCTCATCTATTCTTTATGTTTTAGAATCTCTCTGACACATTTAAACAGATAAATAGTACTTTCCCATCTTTTTCTAGTTATTCTTAGTGGATTCATTGGTTTTCTGAAGTTACTCCAACCTGCCTAGAAGCAAAAGTCCTTCCATATTTATTTTCATTTCGTAACATATATAGATGGAGACAGAGAGAGAGAGAGAGAGATTGATTTTTTTCTTGAAAACATGAAATGAGATAATTTTCCCTAATGTTTTTGTACTGGTACTTAAAATTATTTTTACTTCCAAATTCTTCAGATAAATTTACATGCTTATAAATCATTTTCCAAACACAGGTATATTTAGCAACTTTGTTTAGTTCCATTTATATGCCTGAGAAAAATTTACGTAGCACATCATCCTGCAGATGTTTCATACTTTATTACTAGATTTCTAAAGGTATATTTTGTTGTTTGTTCTAATTTTTCTCCTTATTTTTTTCTTGCAATTTGAATATATATATATATATATATATATATATATATATATATATATTTGAAGTCAGATGTTTCTTCCACTGTCTAGAATTAAATAGTAATATAAAATAGTTTATGTTTTAGTTTATAGTTTATCTGTCCCTAATTCCATACACATTTTTTGGAAAGTCCTGTGATTTTACATGCAGATTATTATAGTCAATTTGTTTTTTAAAATTATGCACCATGCATTAAATAAATTATATCTTAACATATGCATTAATTATTATAACACTGCAAAAATAATTTAAATATCAACTCCAAGTTTTACTGGTTTTAATGTTCACATCATTTCTATTATACTTCACATTCTATACTGTTGAGTTATGTGATTTACTTCTCAAAATACTAGTACTTCTCAAATACTATTTGACATATTTATTTATCAGAAATGTAATGCTTCCTAGCCTTTTGTATCAATTCCTTTCACAAATGATTATTAGCCTGGCTGCATATATAATATTTTTCACAGTATTTTTTAGGGGGAAGAATCACTGTAGACATATGGTTCTGAAATGCTCCCTAACCACCACTCACCACCCCGGATTCTCTGCACATTTGAAGGAAATATTTACCCTGCATTAATAGCAGTGATGCACAATAGCAATGGTTTTCTAATGCTAAATTTCTACATAAAGGGGAATTCATTAGATAACATGGAAGAGTTGAGCTTAGTAAAATTTCCCAGGAGTTTCACTATATTCCCTTTTGATGTTTGAAGAAGGGAAACGTACTTGACATGGGTTATTTATTCTGGTATTTTTATTTACAAAGAAGAAAATTTGGGTGTGTCAGGGCAAGGGAGTTACATATTATGTTTGGTTTGTGGGGGAGGGAGGTTGCATATTATTTTATGCTTGATCTTTATAGGAGTCTCTTTTTCATCCTGAAAGAAAAATTAACTATATTTGTGCTTTATAAATGTTGGTTGATAATTTGTGGTACTTTTGGAAATTTTTTCAGATAAGGAAAATTTTCTTCTATAGTTTTTAAAAATAATTGTTTCTTTTATGTTTTTTTATTTTCTTATTTAATTATTTTTTTTAAATAGCTGAGTTTTTCTGGCTTTCTTCATATATTTTACCTTTTTCATGTCTTTTTGAATCCATTTTATAAATTACTGCTTTCTTCTGTAAGATAAATACCTGATTTATTTCATATTACTTATTGGAATAAATCTCTTAAAGACTACATGATCTTTCTTTAAAAAGAGCCATTGCCCAAGTTTGGACTCTTTAGTGACACACTCTGGCTACACATTCTGTAATGCTGTGTAAGTGAAGTACAGAGAGAATGGGATGGTATCAGCAGGTAGTTGCAGAGTGTGCAAGCCATGGTGTAGGTGCTGATAGCATTTGCTTTACCTTCCATAAAATGTCCTTGTTTCTCCATTGGCTGCATCCACTGTTTCTCTGGGCCTGTGGTTTTGGTAGTGGTAGTGGTGGAAGGATGGTTCTCCTGGGGAGGAATCTCATCTTCTCAATTCTCAGGCAAATTTTCTTTTAGCGAGTAATTTTGGTTAGTACTTCACACTAAATTCCATTTGAAATGCGTAAGCATGTCTTAAAGTTTCTGGCATGTTTTGGCATCTTTCAGTTTTTCATTCTAGATTCAGCCTGAAGTGACTGAAGTTAAATATGTAGGTTCAAAAACAAATCATAAAATCTAATCATATACCTTGAAAATAACTAGATATTAATAAACTTTCCTACATATGTTTAGGTGTTTTTTTAGGGGGTTGTTTTGTTTGTTTGTTTGTTGCTTAGATTTGATGTTGAAATACGTACCAGCATCTCACAGCAGTATAAAGAAAAATGACCATGTCTTTTCCTCTTACATTTATGCAAACAGAGAAAGTAAATCCATGGCTTTCAAAGGAGTAAAGAAAAATTACAATGGGCTTGCTGTAAGGATTACACAGTATGGAAGCTTAATTGATTAATTAATTCCACCAACATTTATTGCATACGTTATGTATGGAGCACATTATAGAGTGCTGAAAATATAGAGATAATACATGATTAACTTTGGCACTGTTATTCAACATGTATATCGTTCATTGTCATTTAACTGCTTCTTTCATGTATTGTAAAACTAAGATTTCAGCATCAGAAAATTATAATTATGCTAAGAATATTTTGCTTAATAGTTTTTATTATTTTAACACTTCATTTTTTTCAGAAATAAGACGATTTATTTTTAATAAACTAACCAGTTAACATTCCAGTGGCATTCTGTGTGACTTTTACTTTGAACGTTACTTACTACACTAAAGGCAATGAATCAGATGAAATCAAATATTTTACCTTTTCATTTCCAAGTGGAATAAGATGATTTTTTTTCCAAGAGTATTTGTCTTTATTGGAATTTCAGGTGTCTAATAATTAGAGCAAACTAATTTTTTATAAAATGTCTTCAATGTTTATCAGCTCCTGAGAGATACTCAGGAAGAAATATTTGTCTACTTTAACACAGAATTAAGAAGGATTGAGATGTTCACCTGAAGAATCAGAGTAATCTAATTCTCTAACGTGATGGATACCTGGTTAATGTGGAACTTTACATAGTGCCGTTAAAAAGAGGTAATATGATTGATTAGATCAGAACAACTCTACATTTCAACTCTACATTTAATGGAGTAGTGGGCACATGAATGAACGTTGAATGAAAGCAATTAATGTCACAGGTAAATAAATTTTAGCTGGAAACCTACAATGATAAAGCATTTTATGGAAGGTAATTTATGTGATGAAATTTGAATTAAAAGGCATTTGTAAATGGCAAACAAAATGAAACACTGGAAAATGTTAGGACTTTTAAATATAAGTGAACGTATTCCTAATATTTGGCAAATTATTGGGAAAAATTGCAGATTTATGAAAATTACTTGAAAGGCATTCCCACATTTGAATCATGAAAAATCACATGTAGATACTGAAATATTTTACTATATTTACTTAAATTTAAACTTTCATGGATATTAGAGAGCATTCTGAGCTAAATGCCAAAGAGTCAATGACAAATGGATCAACAAACCATTCATTAGAGAAATTCAGTAGGAATCGCTGATCATCTCCTACCCTACTAAAACTTGCAAAATAAGACACTATGATAAGTGCATTCAATAGCCCCTCTAAAAATACTTCGGCATACTACTTTCAATCCTTTCAAAAGGCTATGAAAAAGAGCAATTTTAAATTAAAACACCACTGCTACCATTACTCATAGCAATGTTGGTCTTTATGGTGTCTAATAATGTCATGAGCATGGCAATGTGATGATCCCAAAATAAATCACAAGATTAAACTTTTGCCCAGGACTTCTAGATTATTCCATCATGTTACATATAGTATTTTCTCTATTTAATCACCCAAATGACCACAAATCTTTAAAGGATAAAATTATCATAAAATAAGCAGAAGAAAGCTATCTCAAAGTTCTTTCCTTACTTTCTTCATTTATGGAAAAATATACATTTATGGAATGTACACTCCATTCCAGCCTTTGTTATTAGTACTGTGAATTCATTAATAATAATTTTAAAAATGAAAAAAAAATCACTGTCCTCATAGGACTAACAGAAAGAGATAGAAAATAAACAAGAAAACAAGTAACATATATATTATGTTAAATACTGGCAAGTGGTGAGAAGAAAAGGAATAAATCAGGGAAGAAGTGTGTATGAGATTGAATGGTTAGAATGGGCAAGAAAAGTTTCTCTAAAAAGTGAAGTTTGAATGAATCCTGAATATAAGCTCCCTTTCACAAGCCTAGCACGTTCAATGAACGTAAGAATGTCCGCCTGGCTGCAGATGGTGAGACAGAGTAGAGGAGATGAGAGAAATAAGGGAGTGAGGGAGCAACCACAGGAGCCATAGAGATTATTGTAAGGACTTTGGCTTTTACCTTGAGCAAAAAAGAAAACTATTATTAGCAGATTTCGAGCAAGGAGTGACACAATCTGACATATATTCAATTCTCTTCCTGTCTAGGGTTATTTTTACTTTGGGTTTATGAGACCATCCATTTATACAGTTAAATTTCCAGATATACATGGGTGCTCCCAAATTCTTGATGCCAGTTATGTATCTCAGATTTATATAATACATCCACAGTTTCTAGAATTTACATGTCTTACTAGCATGACCAACACTATTATAGAATTTCTGTACAGAATAAAAGATAAAGTTTAAAGAATGTATTCCACAAAAATAAGTTAATCAGTTTTTTTAATGCTGCAGTTAACTAGAAAGTTAGAAAAGCCATGAATTATAGAAGTTTTTAAATGCAAAACAAAAAACTTGAGAAATCAAGCCAACATCTATAAATAAGTCCTTAATATTATATTTAAGCTGCCAATAATTTCTATTAACTTTCCATTTCAGTTTTACTTTTATAGTTAGTGCTTTTTGTGCACTAAGAAATTTTGGCCCCAAGATGGTGAATATTTATCCTATGCCTTTTTCCTATAACTCTTACAGCTTTAGCTTGCTTTTAAGTCTGGGGTGTGTGTGCGTGTGTGTGTGTGTGTGTGTGTGTGTGTGTATGTGTATTGGGAGGTAAGGTTCAAATTTTTTTTTTTCCATGAATATATCCTGTTGTTTCAGCTCCATTTGTTGAAAATCTATTTTTCCCATTAAATTACTTTGGTACTTTTGTTGAGAAACAACTACCATATATATGTTCATTCATTTATGGACTCTCTATTCTGCTCCATTGAACTATTTATCTACTCTTTTGACAATACTACAATATCTTGATTATTGAAGGTATATAGTATTTCTTAAAAATTAGTTGAATCCTCTAAAATTTTCTTATTTTTTCCTTATCATTGTTTTATTTAGGATTCTTGCAATTCTATATACATTTTAGAATAAACTTGCCATGTAAGTTTTTGGAAAATGTAGTAGTTTATGTTAGGGTTGGGTAGGATTGGAGGATCTGTATTTGGTATAAGTAGGGGATATTTTATGTGATAGTATTCAAAGAGGTGAGGCAAGCAGGTGACTGAAGAGGAATGAAGGATATATTTTTTATATATAAGTGTGAGTATGTAATACACTCTCGTGTTTTAGATATATTTACATTTTTGTCGGTTGTTTTTCTCAGATTTACTTCTAGGTATTTGATGTTGTTTGATCTATTATACACGTATCTTTACAAAAAAGTCATATTCGAAATCTTTTTGTTATAAACATAAACTGATATAAATTGATATGAACAAATTGATATTAACTGACCTTCTAGCCAGCCAGTGAAGCTATCTAGATCAAGAGATTTCTTTGAGGAGATTTTAATTACAGATTCAATTCCCTTAATAGCTGTAGGAAAATTTTTATTCCCTGTTTCTTGTGCCAATTTTGATAAATTAATCTGTAAACTTGTATTTAATTTAAAGGCTCATATATGTGGATATAAGTTATCCATAATATCCTCATAATCTTTTAAAAGACTATATAATTTGTAATATCACAGCATTTTCTAAACCTGTTATTGGCAATATGTGTTTCTCTTTTCTCATGATTATTTCTGACAGGTGTTTGTTAATTTTTTTATAGTTTATTCAGAGCACTATATATATCTATTTATAACTAAAAATTCCACTTTCCTTATAACATTAGTTTTCTGGGCATCAATGTCTTTATACAGCAGCTCTATTTACAATAGCCAGGACATGGAAGCCGCCTAAGTGTCCATCCACAGATGAATGGATAAAGAAGATGTGGCACATATATACAATGGAATATTACTCAGCCATGAAAAGAAACGAAATTGAGCTATTTGTAGTGAGGTGGATGGACCTAGAGTCTGTCATACAGAGTGAAGTAAGTCAGAAAGAGAAAAACAAATACTGTATGCTAACACATATATATGGAATCTAAAAAAAAAAAAATAGTTCTGAAGGATCTGGGGGCAGGACAGGAATAAAGACACAGACATAGAGAATGGACTTGAGTACACGGGGAGGGGGAAGGGTAAGCTGGGACGAAGTGAGAGAATGGCATGGACATATATACACTACCAAATGTAAAACCGATAGCTAGTGGGAAGTAGCCGCATAGCACAGGGAGATCAGCTCGGTGTTTTGTGCCCACCTAGAGCGGTGGGACAGGGAGGGTGGGAGGGAGACACAAGAGGGAGGAGATATGGGGATATATGTATATGTATAGCTGATTCACTTTGTTATAAAGCAGAAACTAACACACCATTGTAAAGCAATTATACTCCAATAAAGATGTTAAAATAAATCATACATGTTTTGATTAAAGATTTTAAGCTCCATTATAAGCAAAATATTTTAAAAATAGAAGTATTACCTGTTAAGTCTCATAACTGCTTTTGTTAATGAGTTACATGTGTTTGTAGGCATCCATCAACTTCATTACCCATTTACCCAAAACATATGAATAAACAATTCTAAAGATGGTTGCCCAAGACAGGATTTGTGATTCTAGCCAAATGTGCAAAAATAGCTACACTAATAATTAGAAAAGGAAAAAGATGGCATACACATTTCAAAAAGAGCCTAGTATCTTCTCATTTGGAAGCTTATAAAATGAAATTTTTCCAGTAAATTATGGCTATTCAGTATACTTGTATACATTATATATATTATTTCAGCATGCTGAAATAGCACATCATTTTCATTAACCAAAAATAAGATGCAAACAAGACTGCCAAGAAACTTTAACTGAACAATATTAAATTTTATTGGCATAGATTGGAAACAAATTAATTTTTATTATATATTCAAATATCTGAATACATCCTTTTGCATTTTACACTTAATAACTAAGTTTAAATATAATTAAGAATAATGAAAGTTTGAAGCCTTTAGTAACGTATTCTTTTATTTATTTATTTATTTTTAATAAATTTATTTATTTTATTTTTATTTATTTTTGGCTGCATTGGGTCTTCGTTGCTGCACGCGGGCTTTCTCTAGTTGCGGTGAGCGGGGGCTGCTCTTGGTTGAGGTGCACGGGCTTCTCACTGAGGTGGCTTCTCTTGTTGCAGGGCATAGGCTCTAAGTGAACGGGCTTCAGTAGTTGTGGTGCATGGGCTCAGTAGTTGTGGCACGTGGGCTCTAGAGTGCAGGCTCAGTAGTTGTGGCACACGGGCTTAGTCGCTCTGCAGCACGTGGGATCTTCCCAGACCAGGGATTGAACCTGTGTCCCCTGCATTGGCAGGTGGATTCTTAACCACTGCACCACCAGGGCAGTCCCCACTAACATATTCTTTAAAAAACATAACTTCAGATGTGTGGCAAGATGGTGGAGTAGGAAGACCCTGAAATCAATTTCTCCCATGGGCAAACTGAAATAACAACTACTTACAGAGAAACTATTGATGAGATGACTTGAAGACTAGCAGAAAATATTTTCCAAAACTAAGGACATGAAGGAAACACAAGATGGGTAGGAGGGGCAGAGAAACAATATAGTCAGGATCCACACCCATGGGTAGGCAACCCACAAATGGGAGGATAAGCACAGTTACAGGGGTTTTCCCCAAGGAGGGGTCTGATCCCCACATCAAGCTACTCAGCCCAGGGGTCTTTCACTAGGAAGACAAGCCCCCAGAACATCTAGCTTTGAAAATCAGAGGGGCTTATATTTAGGAGAACTGGAGAGCTGTAGGAAACAGAGACTCCACTCTGAAAAGGGTCACACTAAATCTCACATGATTCAAGTCCCAGTATAGAGGCAGTAGTTTGAAAGGAGGCAGGGTCAGACCCACTAGCTGATCTTGGAGAGCCTCCCAGAGATGCAGGAGACAACTGGGACTACCCCTGGGGATGAGGAAGCTGGTGGCAGCCATTTGGGAGCTCATTCTACTGCAATAACACCAGCACAATAAAAGTAACTAGTTGTGTACACGGGAACTCACATGAGACTATCAGCTGACTTTTCAGCAGAAACTTTGCAGGCCAGAAGGGAGCCACACAATATATTCAAAATGATGAAAGGAAAACACCTATAGCCAAGAATACTCTACCTGGCAAGCTTATCATTCAGATTTGAAGAAGAGATAGTTTCACAGGCAAGCAAAAGCTGAAAGAGTTTGGTACCACTAAACCAACTTTATAAGGAATATTAAAGGGACTTCTCTAAGCAGAAAGAAAGGGACACAACCAGAAATATAAAAAGTGTGAAAGGAAAATTCTCACTGGTAAAGTCAAATATACAGTAAAGGTAGCAGATCAACTGCTTATAAAGCTAATAGAAAGTTAAACAACAAAAGTAGTATAAGTATCTATATCTACAGTAAGTATTTAAGAGATACACAAATAAAAAAATGTAAAGTAATGTCAAAAACATTAAATATGGTGGGGGGGAGTAAAAATGTAGAGTTGTTAGAATGTATTTGAACTTAAGAGATTATCAACTTCAAACAATCACATATATACATATATAGAGGTTATTATACATGAACCTCATGATAATGACAAATCAAACACCTATAATATATACACACACAAAAAGAAAGAAATCCAAATGTCACACTAAGGGTAGTCACCAAATCACAGGGAAGAGAGCAAAAGAAGAAGAATGAAACAAAAAAAAGAACTAAAAAAGCAAACAAAGTAAAAAACCCAAAATGAAAACAGATTCAGATACAGAGAACAAATGGGTGGTTGCCAGAGGGAAGGGGGATGGGGGAGCTAAATAGGGGAGGGCAATTAAGAGGTACAAACTTCCAGTTATAAAATAAATAATCCATGGGGAGGTAATATACAGCATAAGGAATATGTTCAATAATATTGTAATAACTTTGTATGGGGACAGAGAGGTACTAGACTTATTGTGGTGAGCATTTCATAATGCATGCCAATGTTAAATCACTATGTAGTACACCTGAAACTAACATCATATTGTACATCAACTATATTTCAAAATAAATAAATAATAAAATAACAAATTCATTATGGTGAAGAAATAATGTACTCATCTTGGAAGATCAAATTTTCATTTTCTAGTGGCCAATATTTTTGCATTTCCCTCAATGTTAATTAGTTAGAAAAGATTAATTTTGTCATGATTTGTTGAAACACTTGAAGAAAATGTTTATTAGGTGATTTTGAAAGAAATACACTCATTTTCATGCAGATTATCACTAATTTTTCTGAATAAATTGTGGAAATTAAATCCTCTGTGTTGCTTCATCTCTGCTGTAAGCACATCTACTGAAACCACTAAAAATTAATTAGTTATTTGGGTATTTTTTTTGTCATTTCCGTACAGCCTTTAAAGAGTTGATATTTTAAAAAATACGATATCAAACACATATATATCATACTAAAGAATTTTCTATTCCTTTCACACTGCCAAAACAATATTTATATTGGTTGTGTTATGTTAATTAGACTTCAAACATGACTTTGTATTGTTAAATTTATGATGGCTTGTTTAAATACTATTACCTAATGAAAATTGGTATATAGATCAATTCACTGGAATACTTATTTTCCAAATACTTATCAGAGATATTCCCCTGAACCATAGGTTCTACACTTTGGAGACTTTTGGATTCAATGTTCAAATGATTTTGCATTACTTTTTAATAGACCCAGCTCAAAGATCATTTGTAAAGCTCCCTTGTTTAAGACACTGTCAAAGTTCTGAGAGTATGGTTGTAAAAACAAGTGTCTCTAAAATACTGGAGGTAGACAGGTAATAAGCAAGTAAATCCATGGAGTAAATTTTAGATGGAAATAAAAGCCACAGAACAACAGGATGATATAGTAAAAAGCAGCATGGGATGGGGTGAGGTTACCTTAGATGGGCAGTCAAGAAAGGTCCTTCTCAAAAGACAACATTGAGCAGAGGATAGAATAATAGAAAAAAACTATCCATTAAAGAATTAGGAATAGCTCAGCAAACTTGGGGTTCATAGAGAAGGATGCTGTGAAGCATAGTGTGCAAGGGGAGGGAGACATGAGGTGAGGGGGAGAGCTGGACAAGAGATTCACATCTTTTTACATCATGATAAGCGATTTAATATGATTGTTAGACACAGTGCAGTTGCCATTGGGTGACTGGTTCACAAGACTAGAGTCACTAGCATAAGTCAGTGTAAAACCACAGGGTTGGCTGAGATTCTCAGGAGATACTATACAAATAGAGGGGGGAGAAAAAGGGTCCAGATATCATTCTTTATTTTGAGATATTATATTAAGAGCTATATAGGCACAATGAATTCTAAGTAGTATCTGAAATTAATCAAATTGCTATTGACCTAATATTTGTGATCCTGTTTCTTGCACAATAATAATAATTGCTAAAATATACTGAATAATTATTATGTGCCCAGTACCGTTTTAAGTGTTTTATTAATTTGAACTAAGCAAAGTTCTGCTGTATGTTCTAAAATTAGCTGCATTTAAAGGATGGAGCAAACCAGGCTAGAGAGAATAAATCACTCACTCTCAAATCTACTCAGTTTGTAAGTGGTAGAACCAGGACTAGAATCCAGGCAGTTTGACACCAGAGCTCACTACCCAATTCTACTTCAAAAGTCATTATGTTTGCTTAGTATATATATTGGGCCTTTCCTTCCAAAGGCCTAGGATTAAATTTCCTGGAGACAATTTTGGTGAATTGGTTAAAAATCGGGCCCCAATTTCCTACTTATATTCATATCTGCTGAAATGTCACTTTGTAGCTTAGCTCCTCACATCAGGAGTATATTTATCCTTCTTGAAACTGTGAGATCCATGTGATTGACTTTGATTAACAAAATATAAACAGAATATTGCTCTTAACAAACATTAGGTCAATGGCAATTTGATTAATTTCAGATCCTACTGAGAAGCCATTCTGCCTATAAGCTCTTAATACAGAACTGAAAATTAAAGAAAGGTATTCTTTCTCTATGTGCTCTTATCTGTGGTTGGCGCTGGCAGAGTGACTAGGCAACAGACAAGACCTCAGGAACTCTTGCATGCTTCTGTTCTCTCAGAACTTTGCCACCACCAAACAGCAAGCCTGTACTAGCCAGCTGGAGGATGAGAAAACAGATGGAGGCAAACCCAACTGTCCATGCTGAGGTCATTCTAAATCAACCTAAAGACAGTAGAAAAAGGGTTAACATTTTAAATATAAAGTATTTTACTATATTACCAACACAGGGGAAGAAAATCATCTGATCACCTCAGAGGCAAAAATCTTCTTGATGAAACCTTTTAGCAGGTCTATGGAAAGAACATTCTTAATCTTATAAACTGTACTTATAAAAAACAAAACAAAACCAAAAATGAACAAAATATCAATACTTTATCACTAACTTTTTAAGGCTTGGCAAGAATAAATAAATAAGATAATTTAAAAATATGACAAGAATGACTTCACTGATTCTGCCACATTTAGATAGAAGCCTTAGCCAACGCAATAGGGCACAAAAAATGAATAAACGTCATATGAACTGAACAACAACAAATAAAACTGCCATTATATGCAGATTGTATGTGCTGAAAATCTAAAAGTATCCAAAAGACAAACGATAAGGATAAGCGTATTGGTCATGATCTTGGCAGGAAAGAGCTGGCAAACTCAAAAGTGGTAACTGAAAAGTTTCAGGAAGAAACTGTCTCAAAGGCTGTAAGCAACTTTAAAAGAAACTAACAAGATATGGTGAAAATTGCAGTAAGGGGTAAGAGTAGGAAGCCAGACCTGAAGGGAGCAAAGAATGGGCGATAATACCAGTATCTGAGAACTGCAGCTGTAGAGTAGGACCACTACACATGACCTGTTTCCTTAAGTAAAGGAATACAGCTACTATTAAGCCACTGCCTGGCAGAGGGAGAGCTTAGAAGATAAATTCCCATGCCTGTGTCTCCTCCTGCTCTCCTCTCTCCTGATAGTGCCTCTCATAGGTGGGCCAATGAAAAGGCAAGGGTGTTAGGAAACTAGTTGATGCAATCCATAAACATCAGATTCTAGAAACAAAGAACTGGGAGTCTGGGATATAAATTAGATCTGGAAGCATAGAATTTGTTAAAGAATATGCAACAACAGCAATATCAACAACAAAGTACATCCATTTTGCTACAAAAGGTCAATATAAAAAAATAGTTGTATTTTTATATCCCACTGTGGTGGGTTAAATAGTGTCATTCCCCCCCCCCCAAATTCATGTCCACCTAGAACCTCAGAGTAACACTTTATTTGGAAAAGTCTTTGCAGGTGTAATTAGTTAAAGATCTTGAGATAATATCATACTAGATTTGTGGTGAGCCCTAAATCCAATAACTGGTGTCCTTCTAAGGAAAGGAAAAAACACAGCGAGACATGGGGAAGGAGGCCATGTGAAGACAGATGAAGAAATTGAAGCTATGCTTCCACAAGCCAAAGAATGCCGGAAGCCTCCAGACACTGGAAAAGGCAAGGAAGAGATGGTCTCCTGACCCTCCTTCTGGGAGAAAATAAAGAAAACTGGCTCTGATCTTCCAACATTTGCAAAATCAATTCCAGTTTTACTGGATCCTTAAGTGTGAAAGGCAAAACAATATCTCTTTCAGGAGACAATATCAGAAAATAACAGAATTATCTTGGGCGAGGGAAAGAGTTCTTAAATAAGACATAAAAGCACCAAATATGAAGATAAAGCTTGATAAAATAAGCTATATTAAAATTAGGAACTTTTGACAATCAAAACATGCCCTCTTGTGCTGTCCAATATGATAGCCAATAGCCACAGATGGCTATTGCATTTTAAATTAGCTAAATTTAAATAAAATGTCAATTTATTTTCTCATTTGCACTAGCCACATTTCAAGCACTAATGGCTACTGTATAGGAGAGTGCAGAGAACCTTTATATCTGTGAAAAATGCTGTTGCATAGCTCCTCTGGAGTGAGTTAATAAAGGACACAGAGTTGAGGAAGATCTTTAAAATACATAAGTGTCAAAGGTCTTGTAACCAGAATATATAAAAACTTCTACATGCGTTAATATACAATATTTGTTTTTCTCTTTCTGACTTACTTCACTCTGTATGACAGTCTCTAGATTCATCCACATCTCAACAAATGACTCAATTTCGTTCCTTTTTATGGCTGAGTAATATTCCATTGTATATATGTACCACATCTTCTTTATCCGTTCATCTGTCGATGGGCATTTAGGTTGCTTCCATGACCTGGCTATTGTAAATAGTGCTGCAATGAACATTCGGGTGCATGTGTCTTTTTGAATTACGGTTTTCTCTGGGTATATGCCCAGTAGTGGGATTGCTGGGTCATATGGTAATTCTATTTTTAGTTTTTTAAGGAACCTCCATATTGTTCTCCATAGTGGCTGTATCAATTTACATTCCCACCAACAGTGCAAGAGGGTTCCCTTTTCTCCACACCCTCTCCAGCATTTGTTGTTTGTAGATTTTCTGATGATGCCCATTCTAATTGGTGTGAGGTGATACCTCATTGTAGTTTTGATTTGCATTTCTCTAATAATTAGTGATGTTGAGCATCTTTTCATGTGCTTCGTGGCCGTCTGTATGTCTTCTTTGGAGAAATGTCTATTTAGGTCTTCTGCCCATTTTTGGATTGGTTTGTTTGTTTCTTTAATATTGAGCTGAATGAGCTGTTTATATATTTTGGAGATTAATCCTTTGTCCGTTGATTCGTTTGCAAATATTTTCTCCCATTCTGAGGGTTGTCTTTTCGTCTTGTTTATGGTTTCCTTTGCTGTGCAAAAGCTTTGAAGTTTCATTAGGTCCCATTTGTTTATTTTTGTTTTTATTTCCATTACTCTAGGAGGTGGATCAAAAAAGATCTTGCTGTGATTTATGTCAAAGAGTGTTCTTCCTATGTTTTCCTCTAAGAGTTTTATAGTGTCCAGTCTTACATTTAGGTCTCTAATCCATTTTGAGTTTATTTTTGTGTATGGTGTCAGGGAGTATTCTAATTTCATTCTTTTACATGTAGCTGTCCAGTTTTCCCAGCACCACTTATTGAAGAGACTGTCTTTTCTCCATCGTATATCTTTGCCTCCTTTGTCATAGATTAGTTGACCATAGGTGCGTGGGTTTATCTCTGGGCTTTCTATCTTGTTCCATTGATCTATGTTTCTGTTTTTGTGCCAGTACCATATTGTCTTGATTACTGTAGCTTTGTAGTATAGTCTGAAGTCAGGGAGTCTGATTCCTCCAGCTCCGTTTTTTTCCCTCAAGACTGCTTTGGCTATTCGGGGTCTTTTGTGTCTCCATACAAATTTTAAGATGATTTGTTCTAGCTCCGTAAAAAATGTCATTGGTAATTTGATAGGGATTGCATTGAATCTGTAGATTGCTTTGGGTAGTATAGTCATTTTCACAATGTTGATTCTTCCAATCCAAGAACATGGTATATCTCTCCATCTGTTGGTATCATCTTTAATTTCTTTCATCAGTGTCTTATAGTTTTCTGCATACAGGTCTTTTGTCTCCCTAGGTAGGTTTATTCCTAGGTATTTTATTCTTTTTGTTGCAATGGTAAATGGGAGTGTTTCCATAATTTCTCTTTCAGATTTTTCATCATTAGTGTATAGGAATGCAAGAGATTTCTGTGCATTAATTTTGTATCCTGCAACTTTACCATATTCATTAATTAGCTCTAGCAGTTTTCTGGTGGCAGTTTTAGGATTCTCTATGTATAGTATCATGTCATCTGCAAACAGTGACAGTTTTACTTCTTCTTTTCCAATTTGTATTCCTTTTATTTCTTTTTCTTCTCTGATTGCCATGGCTAGGACTTCCAGAACTATGTTGAATAATAGTGGTGAGAGTGGACATCCTTGTCTCGTTCCTGATCTTAGAGGAAATGCTTTCAGTTTTTCACTGTTGAGAATGATGTTTGCTGTGGGTTTGTCATATATGGCCTTTATTATGTTGAGGTAGGTTCCCTCTATGCCTACTTTCTGGAGAGTTTTTATCATAAATGGGTGTTGAATTTTGTCAAAAGCTTTTTCTGCATCTATTGAGATGATCATATGGTTTTTATTCTTCAATTTGTTAATATGGTGTATTTCTAAAAATCTTATATGTTCTGGTATAATGTTATAAGTCATAATCCTAGTTATTACTTTAAAATGTATATCTCAGAAATAACTAATTTTCTTGTCAACTGCATTATTATGAACTTTCATCAAATCTTTAACCGTGGTCATTTTTAAGTCTTTTGTCATTTACAGACAGTTCTGGGTGTACTCTGATGCTTTTGTTAATATGTTCCTATAAAAGGGTTTCATCTTCAGGAAATTCATGGAAAAGACTCTGACAAGTACAGGTTTCTGGTACCTGACTGTACTGCTGAACTGAATGAATAAGCATTTTCAGAACTCTAATGAAAAACTGATGAGCTCATAAAAGTGCTAACAAAAGATCAAGATGAAAAAAAAAAAATTAATTACATGGGACTGAGTGAACTGATGAGGATGAGTATAATTTTTGTGACTTTCTGGTTGAATTTAAAAAAAGAAAAAATCCCACAAGAACTCAGAGGCAAAGAATATACAAATCAATTTTCACTGCAAAGTAAAGGAGCTGTTGCAGTGGAGGATTACTGGACTGAATGTCAATATTATGACATAGTATGAGTGTGTTTCATGTTTGGTAATTGCAATCATTGTTGCTTTTGTTGTGGTCATCCATGTACAATGCTTGGTGTCAGTCTATTTATCTCTTGTAAAAATAAAATACAGTGTGTGTGAAAAAAAAACAAAAACAAAAAAAAAAACAAAAAAAAAACTTCTACAAATCAACAAATAAGACAACACAGTAATGAACAACAGACTCAGGCTCTAAGCCTAGAGAATATCTTGCAGATGAAGAGTGGCAAAAAAGAGCTATAGAAGATGAGATTAGAGAGATAACCAGTGGGAAACAATGGCAGGACATTACATTCTAAATGTGATGAGAAAACATATCCAGAGGATTCTAAACTGAGAAGTGGCATGGATTGTTTTCATTTTAAAGGATCCCTCTGGCTGCCGTGTAGAGAATATGCTGCAAGTTATAAAAGTGGAAACCCAGAGATTAGTGAGGATACAATATTCATGTGAGAAATAATAGAGGTCTGGACTAGGCGGGGAAAGATGAAGTTAGAATTGATTAGGATCAGGACATATTTTGAGAATAGTCCTGATACTATTTGTTGTTTGATTTAAGTAGATGTATGGATGTTTTGGATTAACTTATATAGAAAATATAGAAGAATGAATGATTTGAGAGGTATGACTCAATGAATCTAAGTCCTGCTTTGGGCTTATTTTGGTATATGGAATCAATTTTTCTGGAAGACATTTGGGTATATGAGCCTAAAAATTAACAGAGAGTCATTGTTAGAGAAAAAGATTTAGGAGCCATCTTACTTTTGCCTAATATGCAGATGTGCAGATAGAATAATCAGAACATAAGTGAGGATAACAGAATATCCTAATTTTTATGTCATTGGTAGAGGAGAAAAATAAATCACTAGTGATACTAAAACAAAACTTTTTGAGAACTGAGAGAAGATGTAGAATAAGATGTATCATAACAGAGGGACATTCCATGTTTAAGACTGGGTTTGACAGTTAAAAGATGGTGCCAGTCTGAGTTAGAAATGCTTAAGTATGGGGTGAGAGAGAAACTGAACTGGGCGGTAGAGCTGGATTGGGGAGTGGATTGGAAATTTAAAAAAAAACTGAGATTGAAAAACATAATGAAAATGAAGAATATGAGATGACAGTATATACATATATTTGATTTATGATGTATATTTAACAATCTCAAATTCTACATTTTCCTTATTTTGACATTTACTCTGTGTGTGTGCAAGCATTACTTTGTTTCCTAGAGGTAGACTGAAAAGAGGAAAAAGGGAACCTGGAAGGGAATGCAGGGTTTTAATAATTATTTTTCAAATGGAAATGTCATGGATATATTTATAGACTGATTTAAAAGCAGTGTTAGTAAGGACAAATTGTTAAAAATAAAAAGGAGAAGGATCTAATCGATAGACCAAATCCTTGAAGAAGATGGGTGTAGGTGGGGTAAAAATCACAGATTGAAGGGAGTGTTAG
This sequence comes from Eubalaena glacialis, assembly GCF_028564815.1. Taxonomy (NCBI): domain Eukaryota; kingdom Metazoa; phylum Chordata; class Mammalia; order Artiodactyla; family Balaenidae; genus Eubalaena; species Eubalaena glacialis. The sequence goes on from NC_083718.1 coordinate 104,465,545, forward strand.
TTGCATTCAATATTGAATATGTGCCAAATATGATTTGAGGAATTTTTTATTACTTTATTTGATGCTCACAAAATTATGATACTATCTTTGGATGCACAGATTTTTTTAAACTGAGTTTTATTGTGGTTAAATAGTGTATTGAAGATCATAGAGATATGTAGTGACATAGCTTGTATTAAAAACTAAGTGTAATAGACATTTAAAAAATCCTCTTTTCTATATGCTAGTTTTTATCAGTTAAATAGTTTTTACTTCAATCCAGACACCTGGTTAAAAGTAAACTATTACTATTAAATTAGTAAAATAATTTCTAATTTACCTTGGTCCATCTATAATTGCTTATTTCCCAGTAGCCTAAGAATACGAAATTACAAAAGAACAGAGTACAACATTCCAAAAGCAGTAGAGGTGTTTCCCTAAAATAATACTTTTCTTATTCCTTCTCTTTCGCTCCTCAATATTTCTGTGTTACTGAGCTTACTGTCTTGTCTAGGAAAAGGAGAGATTTGAGGAAAGTAATATTAAAAACAAAAAACAAAAACCCAAACCAAAACCAAAACATAAATCTTGAAAAAGCAAAAGAATAAGGGCTCATTTTCTAAAGAAAAGGTTTTAATTGTAAATATAACAAAAATGAAAGTTGTTATATGTAGTTCAAGAAGTAGGTCAAAAAGGAACCATGCATTAAACACAATTAAAGCATTTTAAAGAAAGTTTTCCTGTTCTTATTAGGTAGGAAAGTAACAAAATTGCTATTGTAGGAATTTTACTGACATTATTAGAAATCAGCTTTTAGATCCATTAATACAATATTCTTAAATCTTTCTACCTATTTTAGCCATTATGAATACAATCCCTAGTGATTACTATGGTTTTTATGATGGAGAGTGAGTTTCTCATACTTTGGGCCTATTTACATCATCCAAAGAGAGAATGTCCCTATCCCAAAGGGCTGTAAACCACTAGAAAAGAAATAAAAAGCAGCAAATTTCCTTTTTCTAAAGCCCTTACCAATCTGCAAGAGTGAATGTTATGTATAGTTCTTACTAGAGGCAGTGAAATACCTGAAATGCATTTACTAAAGCTTGTGCATGTAAACAGACATCATCATGGGAGGATGGACAAAAAAACAAATGGTAAAAGTGTCTAAGACTCAAAGACAACAAGTAAACATTGTGAATTGTACTTAAATTAGGGTAAAGTAAACAATTTTTAGCTGCTGAGTCAATTTAGTTTGTTCATCTTGATGAATAATACTAAGTCGTTCAAATCATTGGGTCTCTAACTTTTCAAAATGCTCTTGCTAAATATAACTGGGTTAAAAATATGGAAAATTATAAAATCACTTTTAGTATGTATGAAAGAAATTGTATAGCTATTTTTAAAAGAAAATAAAAATGAATTCTTTTGATTATGTGTCTTTTTGAGATAACATGAACTGTGTTGTAAGACACAGGCCACAAGCAGGCCTGTTGATACATAGACCAGGTAGGAGACACATGTCTGTGCCTCAGGAAACCCTGAAAAGCTCCTGCACAACAAAAGACACAACAGAATGAAGAGGCAACCTACAGAATGGGAGGAAATATCTGCAAACTATATATCAGATAAGGGATTAATATCCAAAATACATAAGGAACTCATACAACTCAACAACAAAACAAAATAAAATAACCCAATTAAAAAATGGGCCAAAAACCTGAATAGATGTTTTTTCCAAAGAAGACATCCAGTGGCCAACAAGTACATGAAAAGATATTCAACCTCACTAATCATCAGGGAAATACAAGTTAAAACCACAATACGCATCACATCACACATGTTAGAATGTCTGTTATCAAAAAGACAAGCAAACAGATGTTGGCAAGGATGTGGATAAAAAGGAACCCTTATGCACTGTTGATGGGAATGTAAATTGGTACAACCACTATGGAAAACTGGAGTATGGAAGTTTCTCAAAAAATTAAAAGTAAAGATAACATTTGATACAGCAACCCCTACTTCTGGTGTATATTTGAAGAAAATGAAATCACTATCTTGAAGAGATATCTGTACCTCGTATGTTTACTACAACATTATTCATGAAGTCAAGATCTGGAAACATCCTAAAGGTCCATCAAACAATGAATGTATAGTAAAAATGTGGCCTCTCTCTCTTTCTCTATCAATATGCCACGTTTTATATATACAATGGAATATCTTTCAGCCATAAAAAAAGAAGGAAATCCTGTCATTTAAGACAATGTGGATGGACCTTAAGGGCATCTTGCTGAGTGAAGAAAGTCAGATAGAGAAAGATAAATACTATATGATCTCACTGACATCTGGAATCGAAAAAAAAAATAGTCAAACTCATAGAAACAGAGAGTAAAATGATGGTTACTAGGGTCCAGAATTGGGGGCAATGGGGAGATGTTGGTCAAAGTGTATAAACGTCCAGTAATAAGGTTAATAAATTATGGGAATTTAATATTCAGAATTGTGTCTATGATGTATTATATACTTGAAAGTTGCTAAGACAGTAAATTTTAAATGTTTTCACCACACACACACACACACACACACAGATAATTACATGAGGTGATGGAGATGTTGGCTAACCCCGTTATGGTAATCATTTCACAATTGATTTTTGTATACAATTAACATATCACACTCCTGAAAATTACACAGTGCTATATGTCTATTGTCTCTCAATAAATCTGAGGGGGAAAAAGAAACAACAACAAAAAAGCACTGATACTTAGTGTGAGGTTTTGGCTTACACCAGTGAGTGCTGATGTTCACTAACTAAGACGTAAGCATAAAAGAAGGAGCAGATGTGGTGGACCTTCTCCAGCAAGTGGCGTGAGAGGGAATCAGGATTCGACGTCAGTGACGTCTCTAGCACCTCTTGATTCCTCTCTCCCCTCTGCTTGGTTCTCTTGGCCCAAGAGCAATAAAAAAAGTCATTACCATGAGATGACACAACTGCTTGGCATCTAGCAAACCAGGCAGAAGCTGGAAGGCTGAAGAAAATTGTGTTGCATTTTTTTTTTTTTGAGTTTTGTTCTTTTGCTAGCAATCACTTTTAAGTTGCATTTCCTTTGTCCTCCATTTTGATTATCATCCCCTAAACTCTTTGCCTTTTCTCTTTGCATTTATTGTTAGTATTTCAGTCAAACTCTGTTTTCAGCCTTATTTATGATACTTAAAAGTAAACAATATTTCCGTAGTTATGCTAGTTAGTAATCCTCCGATTGTTTCTTTAGTTTATCAGTTTCTCTTTTAAACTCTCTTTCTACTTTGCTTAAATATCACCCCTTTGAGCCCTTACTTTTTTTATTTCATAATTGGAGCAATTTATTTCTATAGCATACACTTGTTATAAAAACTAGTGTTTTTATTATTTTTGCTTCTTATTCTTTGAATTACATTTTCCTATAGCCTGAATTTTTCATCTATCATTGCACATAGTTTTTGTCATTTTGGGTTTTTTTGTATATTTGCATAATTGTCGTACCATTCTTCTTAATTTTGCTCTTGTTTAAAGTGACATGCTCTATCTAAGCTTCCTAGTCAGTCCTCTGCAAAACAAATGTGGATTCTTTTTATTCCCATGTTTTTAATATAATGTGAGGGCTGGAAATTGTATTAAATCTATCATTTTGGAGTCCAAGGGCATAAGCCCCTTCTTGAGGACATGACTCTGGTCTCTCTTTTGAGGGTTTGTTTTTTTTTTCTGGGTAATATATAAACGTTCCATTTATATTGGGATATTCTACCACGATGGATTGACACTCCTAAGCCTGAGGTAATTTCCCAATGTTCATGAATTTTTTAGCCAATGCCTACCTTAGAGTTTGTCATCATTTTTCAGCATTACGTGATTTGCCTTACCCATCATTACAATTTCAAAAAGTGAAAAGCTTAGGGCACCTATTGGTTTTGACACAGCTTTTATTAGCACATGACGGGAAGAGAGAGGCTCACCAGGAGCTCTCAATGAGTCTCTTTGTTTCATACTCCTATTTTCTCTGGTTATTCCAGAATATTTGCTTTCTCTGGTCTATGGTACTTTTCAGTTATTATTTATTGTGGGAAAAACTAGCCCTCTGTGGTTATGATAACTGCGTTTTCTCTCTCTGCATTTCTCCTAGGCTGGAGAGAGAAAATTGTGAGCAGCTGTATCCCTTCTGCCTCTATTGAGATAGTTTAGTATTGACTCTTAAACATTTTTCAGGGAATTTTCCATGAGTATTGGGGAGAATTTCTGGATTTTCTCAGCCCACCTTTATTCTCAAGTGCAGCTTCTGGGAAGGAAGGGCTTAGATTTTTAAAATTAAAAATAGGTAATAAAATGCAACACCTGACCACTCCCCTTTCATGTTTTTCTTGAAACTACGTTTAGGATTATTTCATTTCCAGGAAACTTCCTCTTAGGCCTAAACCTATTAAGATTTACTTAATACAAGCTTAATATAATATCTTAACATGTAAATTTCACTATTTTGTAGACATATTTAGACTTACATAGCTTTTTTTTGCATTTCATTTTACTTTTACTTTTTGAATTTTATTTTATTTTATTTTATACAGAAGGTTCTTATTAGTTATCTATTTTATACATATTAGTGTATATATGTCAATCCCAATCTCCCAGTTCATCCCACCATCACCACCACCCCTGCTTTCCCCCCTTGGTGTGCAATCTCTACATCTGTGTCTCTATTTCTGCCTTGCAAACCAGTTCATCTGTACCATTTTTCTAGATTCCACATATATACGTTAATATACGATATTTGTTTTTCACTTTCTGACTTACTTCATTCTGTATGACAGTCTCTAGGTCCCTCCACGTCTCTACAAATGACCAAATTACATTCCTTTTTATATTCCATTGTATATATGTACCACATCTTCTTTATCCATTCATCTGTCGATGGGCATTTAGGTTGCTTCCATGTCCTGGCTATTGTAAATAGTGCTGCAATGAACATTGGGGTGCATGTGTCTTTTTGAATTATGGTTTTCTCTGGGTATATGCCCAGTAGTGGGATTGCTGGGTCATATGGTAAATCTATTTTTAGTTTTTTAAGGAACCTCCATACTGTTCTCCATTGTGGCTGTATCAATTTACATTCCCACCAACAGTGCAAGAGGGTTCCCTTTTCTCCACACCCTCTCCAGCATTCATTGTTTGTAGATTTTTTGATGATGGCCATTCTGACTGGTGTGAGGTGATACTTCATTGTAGTTTTGATTTGCATTTCTCTAATAATTACTGATGTTGAGGAGCGTTTCATGTGCCTCTTGGCCATCTGTATGTCTCCTTTTTTTTTTTTTTTAACATCTTTATTGGAGTATAATTGCTTTACAATGGTGTGTTAGTTTCTGCTTTATAACAAAGTGAATCAGTTATACATATACATATGTCCCCATATCTCTTCCCTCTTGCATCGTCTCCCTCCCTCCCACCCTCCCTATCCACACCTCTAGGTGGTCACAAAGCACCGAGCTGATCTCCCTGTGCTATGCGGCTGCTTCCCACTAGCTATCTATTTTACGTTTGGTAGTGTATATATGTCCATGCCACTCTCTCACTTTGTCACAGCGTACCCTTCCCCCTCCCCATATCCTCAAGTCCATGCTCTAGTAGGTCTGTGACTTTATTCCCATCTTACCCCTAGGTTCTTCATGACCTTTTTTTTTTTTCTTAGATTCCATATATATGTGTTAGCATACGGTATTTGTTTTTCTCTTTCTGACTTACTTCACTCTGTATGACAGACTCTAGGTCCATCCACCTCACTACAAATAACTCAATTTCGTTTCTTTTTATGGCTGAGTAATATTCCATTGTATATATGTGCCACATCTTCTTTATCCATTCATCTGTCAATGGACACTTAGGTTGCTTCCATGTCCTGGCTATTGTAAATAGAGCTGCAATGAACATTTTGGTACATGACTCTTTTTGAATTATGGTTTTTTCAGGGTATATGCCCAATAGTGGGATTGCTGGGTCGTATGGTAGTTCTATTTTTAGTTTTTTAAGGAACCTCCATACTGTTCTCCATAGTGGCTGTATCAATTTACATTCCCACCAACAGTGCAAGAGTGTTCCCTTTTCTCCACACCCTCTCCAGCATTTATTGTTTGTAGATTTTTTGATGATGGCCATTCTGACCAGTGTGAGATGGTATCTCATTGTAGTTTTGATTTGCATTTCTCTAATGATTAATGATGTTGAGCATTCTTTCATGTGCTTGTTGGCAATCTATATATCTTCTTTGGAGAAATGTCTATTTAGGTCTTCTGCCCATTTTTGGATTGGGTTGTTTGTTTTTGTGTTATTGAGCTGCATGAGCTGTTTGTATATTTTGGAGATAAATCCTTTGTTGATTCGTTTGCAAATATTTTCTCTCATTCTGAGGGCTGTCTTTCCATCTTGTTTATAGTTTCCTTTGCTGTGCAAAAGCTTTTAAGTTTCATTAGGTCTCATTTGTTTACTTTAGTTTTTATTTCCATTAGTCTAGGAGGCGGGTCAAAAAAGATCTGTGTTTTATGTCAGAGTGTTCTTCCTATGTTTTCCTCTAAGAGTTTGACAGTATCAGGTCTTTAATCCATTTTGAGTTTATTTTTGTGTATTGTGTTAGGGAGTGTTCTAATTTCATTCTTCTACATGTAGCTGTCCAGTTTTCTCAGCACCAATTATTGAAGAGACCGTTTTTTCCCTATTGCATATCCTTGCCTCCTTTGTCATAGATTAGTTGACCATAGGTGCGTGGGTTTATCTCTGGGGTTCTATCCTGTTCCATTTATCTATATTTCTGTTTTTGTGCCACTACCATATTGTCTTGATTACTGTAGCCTTGTAGTATAGCCTGAAGTCAGGGAGTCTGATTCCTCCAACTCTGTTTTCTTTCCCTCAAGATTGCTTTGGCTATTTGGGGTCTTTTGTGTCTCCATACAAAGTTTAAGATTTTTTTGTTCTAGTTCTGTAAAAACTGCCATTGGTAATTTGATAGGGATTGCAATGAATCTGTAGATTGCTTTGGGTAGTATAGTCGTTTTCACAATATTGATTCTTCCAATCCACGAACATGGTATATTTCTCCATCTGTTTGTGTCATCTTTGATTTTTTTTATCAGTGTCTTGTTGTTTTCTGCATACAGGTCTTTTACCTCCTTAGGTAGGTTTATTCCTAGGTATTTTATTCTTTTTGTTGCAATGGTGAATGGGATTGTTTCCTTAATTTCTCTTTCTGATCATTCATTTTTAGTGTATAGGAATACAAGAGGTTTCTGTGCATTAATTTTGTGTCCTGCAACTTTACCAAATTCATTGATTAGCTTTAGTAGTTTTCTGGTGGCATCTTTAGGATTCTCTGTGTATAGGATCATGTCATCTGCAAACAGTGACAGTTTTACTTCTTCTTTTCCAATTTGTATTCCTTTTATTTCTCTGTCTTCTCTGATTGCCATGGCTAGGACTTCCAAAACTATGTTCAATAATAGTGGCAAGAGTGGACATCCTTGTCTTGTTCCTGATCTTAGAGGAAATGCGTTCAGTTTTTCACCATTGAGAATGATATTTGCTGTGGGTTTGTTGTATATGGCCTTTATTATGTTGAGGTAGGTTCCTTCTATGCCCAGTTTCTAGAGGGTTTTTATCATAAATGGTGTTGCATTTGTCAAAACCTTTTTCTGCATCTATTGAGATGATCATATGGTTTTATTCTTTAATTTGTTAATATAGTGTATCACATTGATTGGTTTGCATATATAGAAGAATCCTTGCATCCCTGGGATAAATCCCACCTGATCATGGTGTATGATCTTTTTAATGTGTTGTTGGATTCTGTTTGCTAGTATTTTGTTGAAGATTTCTGCATCTATATTCATCAGTGATATGGGTCTGTAATTTTCTTTTTTTGTATTATCTTTGTCTGGTTTTGGTATCAGGGTGGTGGTGGCCTCTTAGAATGAGTTTGGGAGTGTTCCTTCCTCTGTAATTTTTTGGAAGAGTTTGTGAAGGCTGGGTGTTAGCTCTTTTTTAAATGTTTGATAGAATTTACCTGCGAAGCCATCTGGCCTTGGACTTTTGTTTGTTGGAAGATTTTTAATCACAGTTTCAATTTCATTACTTGTGATTGGTCTGTTCATATTTTCTATTTCTTCCTGGTTCAGTCTTGGAAGGTTATACCTTTCTAAGAATTTGTCCATTCTTTCCAGGTTGTCCATTTTATTGGCATAGTGTTGCTTGTAGTAGTCTCTTAGGACGCTTTGTATTTCTGCCATGTCTGTTGTAACTTCTCCTTTTTCATTTCTAATTTTATTGTTTTGAGTCCTCTCCCTCTTTTTCTTGATGCGTCTGGCTAAAGTTTTATCAATTTTGTTTATCTTCTCAAAGAACCAGCTTTTACTTTTATTGTTCTTTGCTATTGTTTTCTTTTCTGATCTTTATGATTTCTTTTATTTCTGCTCTGATCTTTATGATTTCTTTCCTTCTACTAACTTTGGGTTTTGTTTGTTCTTCTTTCTCTAGTTCCTTTAGGTGTAAGGTTAGATTGTTTATTTGAGATTTTTCTCGTTTCTTGAGGTAGGATTGTATTGCTATAAACTTCCCTCTTAGAACTGCTTTTGCTGCATACCATAGGTTTTGGATCATCGTGTTTTTGTTGTCATTTGTCTCTAGGTATTTTTTGATTTCCTCTTTGATTTCATCAGTGATCTCTTGGTTATTTAGTAACATATTGTTTAGCCTCCATGTGTTTGTGTTTTTTATGTTTTTTCCCTGTAATTGATTTCTAATCTCACAGTGTTGTGGTCAGAAAAGATGCTTGATATGATTTCAGTTTTCTTAAATTTACAAGGCTTGATTTGTGACCCAAGATGTGATCTATCCTGGAGAATATTCAGTGTGCACTTGAGAAAAAAGTGTAATCTGCTGTTTTTGGATGGAATGTCCTAAATATCAATTAAATCTATCTGGTCTATTGTGTCATTAAAAGCTTGTGTTTCTTTATTTATTTTCTGTCTGGATGATCTGTCCATTGGTGTAAGTGAGGTGTTAAAGCCCTCCACTATTATTGTGTTACTGTCAATTTCCTCTTTTTTTTTTTTTTAATGTCTGAAACATTTATATTAACATATTTCCATACAAATAACCCAATGAAAGTTTAGTATTAGTTGTTTTGTTTGTTTGTTTATACTGCAGGTTCTTATTAGTCATCAATTTTATACACATCAGTGTATACATGTCAATCCCAATCGCCCAATTCAGCACACCACCATCCCCACCCCACCGCAGTTTTCCCCCCTTGGTGTCCATATGTCTGTTCTCTACATCTGTGTCTCAACTTCTGCCCTGCAAACCGGCTCATCTGTACCATTTTTCTAGGTTCCACATACATGCGTTAATATACGATATTTGTTTTTCTCTTTCTGACTTACTTCACTCTGTATGACAGTCCCTAGATCCATCCACGTCTCAACAAATGACTCAATTTCGTTCCTTTTTATGGCTGAGTAATATTCCATTGTATATATGTACCACATCTTCTTTATCCATTCATCTGTCGATGGGCATTTAGGTTGCTTCCATGTCCTGGCTATTGTAAATAGTGCTGCAATGAACATTCGGGTGCATGTGTCTTTTTGAATTACGGTTTTCTCTGGGTATATGCCCAGTAATGGGATTGCTGGGTCATATGGTAATTCTATTTTTAGTTTTTTAAGGAACCTCCATATTGTTCTCCATAGTGGCTGTATCAATTTACATTCCCACCAACAGTGCAAGAGGGTTCCCTTTTCTCCACACCCTCTCCAGCATTTGTTGTTTGTAGATTTTCTGATGATGCCCATTCTAACTGGTGTGAGGTGATACCTCATTGTAGTTTTGATTTGCATTTCTCTAATAATTAGTGATGTTGAGCATCTTTTCATGTGCTTTGTGGCCATCTGTATGTCTTCTTTGGAGAAATGTCTATTTAGGTCTTCTGCCCATTTTTGGATTGGGGTGTTTGTTTCTTTAATATTGAGCTGAATGAGCTGTTTATATATTTTGGAGATTAATCCTTTGTCCGTTGATTCGTTTGCAAATATTTTCTCCCATTCTGAGGGTTGTCTTTTCGTCTTGTTTATGGTTTCCTTTGCTGTGCAAAAGCTTTGAAGTTTCATTAGGTCCCATTTGTTTATTTTTGTTTTTATTTCCATTACTCTAGGAGGTGGATCAAAAAAGATCTTGCTGTGATTTATGTCAAAGAGTGTTCTTCCTATGTTTTCCTCTAAGAGTTTTATAGTGTCCAGTCTTACATTTAGGTCTCTAATCCATTTTGAGTTTATTTTTGTGTATGGTGTTAGGGAGTATTCTAATTTCATTCTTTTACATGTAGCTGTCCAGTTTTCCCAGCACCACTTATTGAAGAGACTGTCTTTTCTCCATCGTATATCTTTGCCTCCTTTGTCATAGATTAGTTGACCATAGGTGCGTGGGTTTATCTCTGGGCTTTCTATCTTGTTCCATTGATCTATGTTTCTGTTTTTGTGCCAGTACCATATTGTCTTGATTACTGTAGCTTTGTAGTATAGTCTGAAGTCAGGGAGTCTGATTCCTCCAGCTCCGTTTTTTTCCCTCAAGACTGCTTTGGCTATTCGGGGTCTTTTGTGTCTCCATACAAATTTTAAGATGATTTGTTCTAGCTCCGTAAAAAATGTCATTGGTAATTTGATAGGGATTGCATTGAATCTGTAGATTGCTTTGGGTAGTATAGTCATTTTCACAATGTTGATTCTTCCAATCCAAGAACATGGTATATCTCTCCATCTGTTGGTATCATCTTTAATTTCTTTCATCAGTGTCTTATAGTTTTCTGCATACAGGTCTTTTGTCTCCCTAGGTAGGTTTATTCCTAGGTATTTTATTCTTTTTGTTGCAATGGTAAATGGGAGTGTTTCCATAATTTCTCTTTCAGATTTTTCATCATTAGTGTATAGGAATGCAAGAGATTTCTGTGCATTAATTTTGTATCCTGCAACTTTACCATATTCATTAATTAGCTCTAGCAGTTTTCTGGTGGCAGTTTTAGGATTCTCTATGTATAGTATCATGTCATCTGAAAACAGTGACAGTTTTACTTCTTCTTCTCCAATTTGTATTCCTTTTATTTCTTTTTCTTCTCTGATTGCCATGGCTAGGACTTCCAAAACTATGTTGAATAATAGTGGTGACAGTGGACATCCTTGTCTCGTTCCTGATCTTAGAGGAAATGCTTTCAGTTTTTCACCGTTGAGAATGATATTTGCTGTGGGTTTGTCATATATGGCCTTTATTATGTTGAGGTAGGTTCCCTCTATGCCCACTTTCTGGAGAGTTTTTATCACACAATTTCCTCTTTTATAACTGTTAGCATTTGCCTTATGTATTGAGGTGCTCCTATGTTAGGAACATTATATACTTATAATTGTTATAACTTCCTCTTGGATTGATCCCTTGATCATTATGTAGTGTCCTTCCTTATCTCTTGTAACATTCTTTATTTTAAAGTCTATTTATCTGATATGAGTATTGCTACTTCAGCTTTCTTGTGATTTCCATCTGCATGGAATATCTTTTTCCATCCCCTCAGTTTCAGTCTGTATGTGTCCCTAGGTCTGAATTGGGTCTCTTGTAGACAGCATATATATAGGTTTTGTTTTTGTATCCATTCAGTGAGCTTGTGTCTTTTGGTTGGAGCATTTAATCCATTCACATTTAAGGTAATTATCCATATGTTCCTATTACCATTTTCTTAATTGTTTTGGGTTTGTTTTTATAGGTCCTTTTCTTCTCTTGTGTTTCCCACTCAGAGAAGTTCCTTTAGCATTTGTTGTAGAGCTGGTTTGGTGGTGCCAAATTCTCTTAGCCTTTGCTTGTCTGTGAAGCTTTTGATTTCTCCATTGAACCTGAATGAGATCCTTTCTAAGCAGAGTAATCTTGGTTGTAGGTTCTTACCTTTCATCACTTTAAGTATATCATGCCACTTCCTTCTGGCTTGTAGAATTTCTGCTGAGAAATCAGCTGTTCACCATATAGGAGTTCCCTTGTATGTTATTTGTCATTTTCACTTGTTGCTTTTAATAATTTTTCTTTGTCTTTACATTTTGTCAGTTTGATTACTATGTGTCTTGGCATGTTTCTCCTTGGCTTTATCCTGCCTGGGACTCCCTATGCTCCCTGGACTTGGGTGGCTATTTCCTTTCCCATGTTAGGGACGTTTTCGACTATAATCTCTTCAAATATTTTCTCGGGCCCTTTCTCTCTCTCTTCTCCTTCTGGGACCTCTATAATGCAAATTTTGGTGTGTTTAATGTTGTCCCAGAGGGCTGTTAGGCTGTCTTCATTTCATTCTTTTTGCTTTATTCTGTTCCGCGGCAGTGAATTCCACCATTTTGTCTTCCAGGTCACTTATCCGTTCTTCTGCCTCAGTTATTCTGCTATTGATTCCTTCTAGTGTATTTTTCATTTCAATTATTGTATTGTTCATCTCTGTTTTTTTGTACTTCAATTCTTCTACGTGTTTGTTCTTTAATTCTTCTAGGTCTTTGTTAAACATTTCTTGTATCTTCTCAATCTTTGCCTCCATTCTTTTTCTGAGGTCCTGGATCATCTTCACTATTATTATTCTGAATTCTTTTTCTGGAAGGTTGCCTATCTCCACTTCATTTACTTGTTTTTCTGGGGTTTTATCTTGTCCCTTCATCTGGTCCATAGTTCTCTGCCTTTTCATTTTGTCTATCTTTCCGTGAATTTGTTTTTCATTCCACAGCCTGCAGGATTGTAGTTCTTCTTGCTTCTGCTTTCTGCCCTCTGGCGAATGAGGGTATGTAAGAGGCTTGCAGAAGCTTCCTGATGGAAGCAACTGGTGGTGGGTAGAGCTGGGTGTTGCTCTGGTGGTCAGAGCTCAGTAAAACTTTAATCTGCTTGTCTGCTGATGGGTGGGGCAGAGTTCCTTCCCTGTTGGTTGTTTGGCCTGAGGTGACCCATCACTGGAGGCTACAGTTTCTTTGGTGGGGCTAATGCGGACTCCAGAAGGGCTCATGCCAAGGAGTACTTCCCAGAACTTCTGCTGCCAGTGTCCTTGTCCCTGCAGTGAGCCACAGCCAACCCCCGCCTTGGCAGGAGACCCTCCAATACTACTAGCAGGTAGGTCTGGTTCAGTCTCCTATGGGGTCACTGCTCCTTCCCCCTGAGTCCTGATGTACACACTGCTTTGTGTGTGCCCTCCAAGAGTGAAGTCTCTGTTTCCCCCAGTCCTGTCGAAGTCCTGCAATCAAATCCTGCTAGTCTTCAAAGTCTGATTCTCTGGGAATTCCTCCTCCTGTGGCCAGACCCCCAGGTTGGGAAGCCTGATGTGGGGCTCAGAACATTCACTCCAGTGGGTGGACTTCTGTGGTATAACTGTTCTCCAATTTGTGAGTCACCCATCCAGCAGTTATGGGATTTGATTTTTTTGTGATTGCGTCCCTCCTACCATCTCATTGTGGCTTCTCCTTTATCTGTGGTTGTGGGGTATATTTTTGGTGAGTTCTTGTTGATGATTGTTCAGCAGTTAGCTGTGATTCCGGTGCTTTCACAAGAGGGATTGAGCGCACATCCTTCTACTCTGCCATCTTGAACCAATCACTCTAGACTTACATAGCTTTTGGTTTCAGCTGAATTTTTCTTGAAAAACTATTTTAAGTGGTTCACCAGCATTTATTTTTGTTTCATATCTAATAAATGCAGTCCTTCAAGTGCCCATTAAATTCTTATAGAGATAATCAAAATGGTTAAATGTTACTTGATACAGCTGTGTAACATTAAAAAGAAGAAAGAACTACTAATTACAATAATTAAAGCAAGAAATTGAGAGAAAACAGTGAGATATACTGGGCTTATCACTGTTTTTTTAAAGATACACTTTAGATGATCTATTAAAGATTATTTAATTAAGAGGAATAAGATTTCATGATCACAGATTTGAGTCAATTTGAGCAGTTAAAAGCCATGTTGAAATTGCTGTTCAGTTAATGAGACCATGGCTTATACAAACACAATACGAAGAGGAGATATTCAGGTTCCAAACTCAGTCTCCCAGGCTTATTAGTTACATGTTTAATCATAGAATTTGCACATTTTTCCAAACCCAACTAATTACAAGCCCTCTTTACTGAAACACTGTTATTCCAGAAGTCCTTAAACTTTCTTTGTCCATGATGGCTTTGTGGTCTCAATATTTTTCATGATATCTGTAGGCCAAAAGAAATAATCTTTCTGCTTATTTAATAGTTAGGTTAAAAAAACTTAAAAGTGTTTATATCCTAAAAGTGTAGTAGCTGTTTGAAAAATAAATGTGCATAAATTGAAAAGAATTTTTATTTCATTCTTAAAATATTCACTAATTTATTAATGGCTGTGTGTGCCTACTGGGTAGTACACTACTTCTCAACACTTGAATTAAATAGATTGAATGTTGCCATCCTCATTCCTTTTCCAAATTGATTTTTGTGTGGCAATTGCTTTAAAATATTTTTATATCATTTTTAAGACTTTATTTTTAGAGCAGTTTTAGATTCACAACAAATTTGAGGGAAAGACACAGAGATCTCCCATATATTTCCTGACCCCACACATGCATAGCATTCTGCATTATCAACGTTCCCCAACACAACATTTGTTTTAATTGATGAACCTATGTTGACACGTCATAATCACCCATAGTCCATATTTACATTAAGGTTCATTCTTGATGTTGTACATTCTATGGGTTTGGACAAATGTATAATGACATATATCCATCATTATGCTATCATACAGAAAATTTTCACTGCTCTAATATCCTATGTGATCCAACTATTCATCCCTTTCCCCTCCCCCAATCCCTGGCAACCACTAACTTTTTTATTGTCTCCATAATTTGTCTAATCCAGAATTTCATATAGTTAAAATCATACAATATATAGACTTTTAAAATTGCCTTTCACTTAGTAATATGCATTTATGTTTCCTTCATGTCTTTTCATGACTTGATAGCTCATTTCTTTTTAATGCTGAATAATATTCCATTGTCTGGATGTACCAACCAAGGACATCTTGGCTGCTTCCAAGTTTTGGCAGTTATGAATTAAACTCCTGTAGCATCCATTTGCAGGTTTTTGTGTTGACAGACGTTTTCAACTCTTTTGGGTGAATACTAAGGAGCATGACTGCCATATCACATGGTAAGAGTAAGTTTAATTTTGTAAGAAACTGCCAAACTGTGGCAGTAGCATTTTTCATTCTTACCAGCAATGAATGAGAGTTCCTGTTGCTCCACATCTTGGCCAGAATTTGGTGTTGTCAGTGCCTAGATTTTGGGTATTCTAATAGGTGTGTAGTGGTATTTCATTGTTGTTTTAATTTGCATTTCCCTGATGATCTATGACATAGAACATCTTTTTATATGCTTATTTGCCATCTGTATATCTTCTTTGGTGAGGAGTCTGTTAAGCTCTTTGGAATTTTTAAAATCAGATTGTTTTATTACTGCTAAGTTTTAAGAGCTCCTTGTGTGTTTTGGATAACAATTCTTCATCAGATGTCTTTTGCAAATACTTTCTCCCAAATTGTGTCTTGTCTTCTAATTATCTTGATACTGTCTTTCACAGAGTATAAGTTTTTAATTTTAATGAGGTCCAGCTTATCAATTCTTTCTTTCATGGATATGGTCTTTGGTATTATATGGAAAAAGTTATCACCATATCCAAGGTCGTCTAGGTTTTCTCCTATTTATCTTCTAGGAGTTTTATAGTTTTGAGTTTTATGTTTATAACTGTGATCAAATTTGAGTTAATTTTTGTGAAGGGTGTAAGGTCTGGGTCTAGATTGGTAATTGCTTTGGATCACGAAAAACACTAGAAATCTAGCTTTGCAAAAATACTTTATCATTCGAAAGAACGTAGCACAATATAATGCTGAAACTGTTAACTTCTTCAAGCTAGTATTTTACACATTGTTCAAAAGATATTCAGTATTGCTGAATTTCTTTTGAAAATTTAAAATGTCCTACAGCTTCTCTGTGAATTCAGTGTGGTATCCTGACATAGTTTGGGAATTAGGGGTATCTGTCACTGATAGAAAAACCAAGGGAAGCAAATGTATGAAAAATAATTCTACAGACACTATTAAAAGCAAAGGTGCTAAGTAGCAGAAGATATTTATAGTCCATAACACAAATATAGGATTAATATCTAGAATATATAAAGAAATTCTACAACCATAAACAAAACAAAAAGACAACCTACAGACTGGGAGAAAATATTTGCAAATGATGTGAGTGACAAGGGCTTAATTTCCAAAATATACAAACAGCATATACAGCTCAATAACAAAAAATCAGACAAACCACTCAAAAAATGGGCAGAAGACCTAAATAGGCATTTCTCCAAAGAAGACATACAGATGGCCAACAGGCATGTGAAAAGATGCTCAACGTCACTAATTATTAGAGAAATGCAAATCAAAACAACAGTGAGGTACCACCTCACACCGGTCAGAATGGCCATCATAAAAAGTCTACAAATAACAAATGCTGGAGAGGGTGTGGAGAAAAGGGAACCCTCCTACACAGTTGGTGCGAGTGTAAATTGGTACAGCCACTATGAAAAACAGTACAGAGGTTCCTCAAAAAACTGAAAATAAAGGGACTTCCCTGGCAGTCCAGGGGTTAAGAATCTGCAGTTCCAATGCAGTGGGCACGAGTCCGATCCCCAGTTGGGGAATAAGATTACACATGCTGTGCAGTGCAGTCAAAAGATTAAAAAATAAAAGCTAAAAGTAGAGTTGCCGTACGATCCAGCAATCTCACTCCTGGGCATATATCCAGATAAAAGTATAAGTCAAAAAGATATATGCACCCTATGTTCATAGCAGCACTATTCACAATAGCCAAGACATGGAAACAACCTAAATGTTCATTGACAGATGAATAGATGAAGATGTACATATATACATATATACAATGGAATACTACTCAGCCATAAAAAAGAATAAAATAATGCCATTTGCAGCAACATAGATGAACCTAGAGATTATCATACTAAGGGAAGTAAGTCAGAAAGAGAAAGGCATACCATTTGATATCACTTACACATGGAATCTAAAATATGACACAAATGAACTTGTCTACGAAACAGATTCACAGACATAAAGAATAGACTTGCAGTTGCCAAGGGTGGGGAGTGGGAGAGGGATGAATTGGGAGGTTGGGATTAGCAGATGCAAACTATTATATATAGAATGGATAAACAACAAGATCCTAATGTATAGCACAAGGAACTATATTCAATATCCTATGATAAACCATAATAGAAAAGAATATGAAAAATAATGTATATATATGTATAACTAAATCACTTTGCTTTACAGCAGAAATTAACACAACATTGTAAATCAACTAAGCTTGAATAAAATAAATTAGAAAAAGAAATTCTACAGAGCAAAGATAAAAGAAAAACAATCCAACAGAGAAAATGAGTAAATATCTTAGATACTTTGCAAAGAAATATTCCCAAAGTATTTTATAGGGGAAATATATGAAAATGCAATTGATCTCAATAGCAATAAAGTAAATACAAAATAAAACTATAATAGATGCCATCACACACACTTGCTGTAATGACTTGGCAATACATTAAAATCATCAACAATTTCTATTCCAAAAGTATAGAGCAATGGAATTCTTATATACTGCTCACAGGAGTGTAAACTAGCACATGGACTATGGAAGTGAGTTGGATCAAGTTAGAAATTCACATATCCTTTTAAATGTGATTCCACTCCAACTCTACACTCTAGACAAATGCATGCTCAACTACCCTAGGATACAGATGTCGCTCACATTGAGAAAAACTGGAAACAACCTAAATCTCTGTCAATAATAAAATAAAGAATTAAATTGTATATTCATGAAATGGCATACAACATAGGAAAGAAATGGACAAACTGTATATTTAAATCTGAAAAATATAATGTCACGTCAAAGCCAGACACATAAAACATATAGTGTGTGATGCCATTGATATAAATTTCAAAATTAGACAAAACTAAACTATTTGTAATGCACAGGTGGAGGCTAAACTCAACGAAACAAGGTACTGATTGCCACAGGGTTCAGAGCAGTGGTATTTTATAGGGAATAAGATGTTGTGAGGAAGAGACAATTGGCAACGATTTCTGAGATTCTAACAATGTTATGTATTCTGACCTGGGAGATAGATACATAGTGTTCACTTTGTAATAACTTGTTTAACTGCAAGTTTTGCTTTATACCCTTTTCTATATATGTATTATATATCTCAATTTAAGAAATATATGTTTAAAAAACTAGGAAATACAAACTGAAAATGTTAAGAGCTGATTAAAATGGAATTCAGTATATCTGTGTTGTTTTATTTTTTTCAAGAATTAGGTTAAAAGTTTAAGTGGCAAAAATTAGCATTTGCAGTTTTGGATGGAGAGAGATGAGTGTTAGTTGTATTTTCTACATTCCTGTTGTGTTTTTTCTCTCCAAGAAGCATCAACAATAAACAAAATATCAAAACAGGCCACGTATACTAACAGTGCACACTTACTCTCCAATACCTTCTGTAGTTGCCCCTACTGTATAGTACAAGGCTTTTTTTAAAATACATATTTATTGGAGTATAATTTTTTCACAATACCGTGTTAGTTTCCATCGCATCGACTTATATACACTACCAAATGTAAAATAGTTGGCTGGTGGGAAGCAGCAGCATAGCACAGGGAGATCAGCTCGGTGCTTTGCGATGACCTAGAGGGGTGGGATAGGGAAGATGGGAGGGAAGCTCAAGAGGGAAGGCTGTTCTTACTGGTTGTTTTTACAGGTTTTGCTGGTTGTAGAGTAACGTGAGACAAAAGCAAGGGAGTTTTCTGCAGATCAGTGGATCAAATGACTATCTAGAGTGGAATGCATAACAGAAAAGGGATGAACGGCACGTCTAATTGGTAAAGACAGAATGGACTTGGGAAGATGCCTGTGGAAATAAGTTACATTGTGAAGATCAGGTTTTTACACCAATACAGAAAAGTTAGAAGACAATTCTAATTTTATTTAAAATTTGTTTGCTAGGCTACAGATAGGGAAGATCTATATTTTGTGAGTGAATATGATATAAAATGTAAATTTTATTAGCATTTGTAACCCAATAACACAATTATAATCATTAGTGATTACCTAGGCTTTAATCGTCTTCATCATATAATTTTGACTAAGAGAGGCTAAAATGAGCAAAAATTGAAATGCTTTTTAAAACAATTTCTGGATTGGAAAACTGGTTTTACTATATTCTGGGACACACCAAAAACACTTGTATTTAAAAATCTTTTTTAAAATGAGTTTTTTTTTCTTAAAAACATAGCCATATAACCTAAAGCAAAATTTTAAAGTGTTTTCTATATTGATGATGTAAATAATTTTTTAAAAATACAAGCCTTTTTTGACTTGTGTTATGATCTATCCTAAGACATTTTCTGTAGTCCTCCTGCAAAAGTGGTCACGCTGAGGGTAATATTTTTCCACTCAACTCTGTTGATTCTGGTAGTAGGTTGCACAAGATCAGGGGCTGAAGAGAGCATGGACTAGTGAAAAGAAGTTATGCAAAGCTTCTGTCAGCCTATAGGTAATAATTTTTTGTTGTTTTTGAAAATTTAAAAGAAATCACTCCTTTTAACAAAGGGAAGTTTGGCTTCATCTTACCCTCTGTCACCCCACCCTACCCCCCCATAAGCTGGGTGCCTTGTGCAATGTACAGTATGCAAAACCACACCTGATCACTCCAAAGATGAGGGAGTCCAGGTTAAAGGTCCATTTTAAGATGATACTTTTAAAGCCATTGTTAATTTGACAAGTTACATTAAATATTACATATATATTATATATATATAAATGAAATTGTTTACTTAAAAACACACAAATAAAAAACTTCAGACTAATTAATTTAGTAAATGTTTAACTAAGTCTTTTTATGTGAAATGCCATTTTCAATAATTTCTGTTTAGACCAATAAATCAGACTGTTGTAGTTCCATCTCTCTCTTTCAGTGAGTTTAATATCATGACTATGTTGTAGTATAATTTATTTTGCTAAGGTTTCCCTTGAATGTCATGAATTCTATTGTTTGTGATATAAGACAGATTTGTTAAAAATGCTGGATATTTTTGCATGTAGTGAATTAATGTACATAATACAGCCAGAGTGTCCTATAAGAAAGCAATATTACTTCAAAGTCTTGCTGCAGACTTTTATTTCCTACTTTAAAAGCAAAAACAGTTTATGGCACTATAAACAACATGTAATACATACTTTTCATGATGTGACTATGTGAATACTGGCCCTAATAAATATATTATTGTCCCAAGACTCACAGCTCATTAGAGAAATGCTGCCAGTTTGTAAACAAATATGCAAGCCATCAAGCTTTAAGGCCAACCTGGATCAGTAGAAGAATTTTAATCAGAAATGGCTCAAATGCCACATCACGGGTATGAAAAAATAGTGTGAATTGGGAGCTTTGAAATAGAGAAAATTTTTCTTTCATTGATTTCTTTAAGCTATTCCATCTGTAATAACTTGTCCTCGGCTTTTTGGAAGGAGGCTAAAAGCAAGAATGATTGGCTGATTAGGATTGTTTCTATAGGAAATGACAAATATCTGTTTTTATTAATTATAAAAACAAATGTAAAACAAGAAAGTGATTTTTTAATTTCTATTTTTGACGCCAGATTATTAAGGTAGGTGAAAATAATGTAATTAAATTTTTTTAGACTACAGCAGGGAAAATTTCATCATGTCAGATCACTGGTTACTCTCTAAGGTACTAATTTTCAAAATATTCCATAAGGTAACATAAAGTACTTGAATGTTAATTTTTGTAGACTCTTGTTTCTGAGTAAATATTCTCCATTGTTCCTTAGAACGATGGTGTGTTAATCTTTTTGACTGAGAAAGAAGAAAAAATATATTTTACATCATGATGCAGCATATATGTATGAATTATATGTATATGCATAAACAAAAGTTCATACAGACACACAATGAATACCTTATTAGGTGAAATAAGCTTGTATATAATCTATTCTATGCTATTTTATCTATTCTGTAATTTTCATTAATAATAATACCATTTTATTATTTTTCATTAAGAAGAATTAAATCATTAAGATCCCAAATCTCTTCAAATTGATGCTACTGACTTTACTAAAGCTTGAAAAATATCCCCTTTGACAAACCTAAATCTGTGCCATTCAGTTTAATGCTTCAGAGCACGTGCCTTCCATAGCAAGGCACACTCAATAAACACTAATGAATAAATAAATGGATGATGCTTAAAGTTTCTCAGTTGCATTTACAGTCTAGCCCTACCTTTCTGAGACAACAGCTCAGTACTTGCTTGAGATTTTGGGGTGTCTTCCAAACTCCCTAGGATTCATTTACACCCTTCTCTGGGGTTACTTCTACAGGGAGTTGTTGCTGTTAAGTGTTCATTCTACTACTTTAATTAAAAAAAAGACTTCAGTCTTGAAGCTGAAGCTGTGAGAGACAGAATTGTGTTTTAATTCTCTCTCTGCCATGTATTATTTGTTAATTTCTGAAATTGTTTTCTTATTTACAAATCTATACTAATAATTAATATCCATGTTTGTTACACAGATTAAATTTTATGATGAATACAAAGCACTAAATTTCAAGAAAAGTCAATAAATGTTAAATGATGTTAATGTTGATGGCTGTCTTGCATTATACAGCATTTCTCCTGCAAATAATTTTGTCTGTGTTCTGCTGTCCTTCTTGCTTTACCACATACTTCTCCTTTTATTTCAGTCTCATAAGCTGAACCAATTTAACCAAATGCCATAAGCCCATTGACATGAATCATGTTCTTTGATTAAAATTATTTACCTGTAAAATGTATGATCATAATTTTAACTTTATCACATCAGAAAAACATTAGTAATAATGCTAATTAAAACAGTGATTGATTACACAGGATTTTCTACAAAACTCCACATGTATGGCTTTATTGGACACACATGAAGTAAGTAGTCTTTAGTGGGAATACCAAAAGGGATTATTAGATCAGTATGTTACACTCATTCGACAGTTATTTCCCATGCTTCAAAAAACAGAAACTTTGTTATCTGGCCATTTTCCATAAATTAAAAAATGTTTATATATTTAGTAAGAATAAAGGAACAAGGATATTTCATTAACACTGGCTCAGATACAAACTAGACATGGTGGTGTTGCATCTTACAAATCTTGATATTATGTTCTAATTTTTAAATTTTGCACTTGAGAGGTGGCAATCTTCTGCTTCTGACTATGACAGAGCAGCTTATTTCAGAACAAATAGTCCATAATGAATAATTAGAAAAGTTGAATAAGAATTAAGAATTTTTAAAACTTTATTTCAAGGCAGTAGAGAGTGACTGGGACAACCAGGCCTTGTGGTGCCAAAATCACAAAGAGGAAAAAAACACATCGAAAGAAGTCTGGATTTTATGCTACTTCTTCCACTTGGAGCATGGACTGATTCCTTGTTCAGGCTTCTTACACTCATCGTAATTATCTAGAGATTAATCTGTTTTATTGCATGTGGTTGTTACTTCCTTTTTATTGCTTAGTCATATTCTATTGTCTAGATAATACCAGCTTGTTTATCCATTCATCTGTTGATGGCATTTGGTCTTTTTCCAGTATTTGGCTGTTATATTACATTATATTATATTATATTATATTATATTATATTATATTATATTATATTATATTATATTATATTATATTATATTATATTATATTATACTATACTATATTATATTATATTATATTATATTATATTATATTATATTATATTATATTATATTATATTATATTTGGCTATTATATTATTAAAGCTGCTTTAAACATTTGGGGAAAATCTTTCTTTTAAGGAATTTTTCCATTTCATAGAAGTTGTTGAATTATGGACAAAAAGTTGTTCACAATTGTAGCAGACAGACTTTAGGATGGCATCTGTAATTCCTACCTCCTGATGTTCTTGCCCTGTATAATCCCCTCGCCTTGCTGCATGGGCAAGACCTGTGACTTGCTTCTAGCCAACAGAACAAGGCCAAGTGTAGTGCAGAAAGAATTGTGCAGATGTGGGATTCCCCTCACAAATCTGAAGCAGAGAACTTATTTTAGGCAGGAAGACGGTGCAGTCATAGGTTCACCTCTTTTGTTTCCCATTTCCCAAGATCACTTTCTTGCTTAATGTCCACTGTCATGAAAACCATTTTTCTCCCTATATTTTGCATGGGTTTTTTGTTTTTTCCTGTGGCCCTTTTACTCCATCTTGGTCAGAGACAGAAGTCCCCTTAAATGTTTTGAAATATAAATTTCTGAGAGAATTATGTCTGCCTCTGAATCTTGCTTATAGAATTTTTAGTATGGTTTGTTGAAGTAAATCTACAAAGTAGTGCCATGTCATATTATAAACATTTATAATTAAGTAATAAGTCAAGTTTTCCTTTTCACATTAGTTAAATATTTAAACTTTGACTAACCAATGAATGTATAGTATTGAATAACTTTTCTACCCATTTCTACCTCCTTTACTTATTTTCTCAGCTACTTCTATTTTAATATCCTCTTAAATTCTGTAATAGGTATTGGATGTCTCTACTTGCCTCCTCTCCTCTGTTGTTGATGTTGAATCAGTACATAGGGGCAACAGAGAAAAGATTTCTCATTATACACTCTACATCTCAAAGACTGAAGACACAGCCAAACTTAAAGACTGCTTTGGGAATGTTACTCACTGGTTTTGGACCCTGAAAATAGACAAACAAAAAACCTCTAGTGCAACCCTATAGACAGAGATAAAATTTTCATAAAATTTTCTCCAAATAACCCGGCCCCTGGTAGAATAAATCTCCTAGAGTACTTTTTTTATTGCCTCCTCTATTAAAGATAGAAGACCATTGTGGGACCGTGACTGTGTCACTCAGCACAGAAGGACACAATGCCAGAAATGTTGTACCCACTCTTAGCCCTGTAGTTTACTAAAGTTGTAGTAAATTGGTAGAAATAACTTAATAGTGAAGAGATTCTATTAGCTGTAGTCATTAAGCTCTAGCTACATTATTCTCTTTAGTTTATGTTCACTTATAGTTATGGAACCGGAGCAAAACCCTGCAGGGTCCCCCACCCCCAAGTACAAAGGCCCCTCCAAGTCCCCTGCCTCTTGTTTGTAGAAAAGCTGAAATCTCTCAGGCCTCCCTGAGTCAAAAGAAGAGCAAGCTTGAGCAGTTAATGATTAGGAAAATAGAGTCACAGGCTCATTGTCTGATGCACATTCCTGAGTTGTTTTACAGATACTATAACTGCCACCAGAGGGAAAAAGCTAACTGCATGGTGACTAGACAGCAGCCTTGACATAAGCTGCTCCATCTTGAGCAGTACTGAATCTATGGCTAGCACCATTCCAAGAACTGGCCTTAAGAGAATGGGATTAACACTCTTTCTCATAATAATCTACATCTTTATGGCCATCAAAATAATTGTAGCTGGTTCTACCCATATATGTTAAGTGGGCAACTAAAGCTGTCAGCAAAGAGATGTTTCAAACCCATGTCGATATATTTCACTCTAAGACTTCAATGCCCTTTCTCAGCATGAAGCAGTTACAGAAGACAGACCTTCCTCCCTAATCCCATAGAAATGGAATGATATCTGATGGGGGTGGGTGGAGGGATTTTTAAGCAACTCTTTGCAGGAAACTGTCCTCAGCAGGAAACCCCTTTTTTCTTGTCACTTTAGCAAAGCTATATTGTAACTAACCTTAAACCAGGCACCCCCATGCTCTGCTGATCTCCAGCCCAAGCACACTTTTCAAATCCTTTGATCACACAATACCTTACCTAACCTGTTGGTTCTTCCTGTAGATCAAAGAAGTGGACATGAAGAATAAGTAACTCATTAACAGATGACCAGATCTCTTCCCTAGCTTCCCCTTCAGTAAACTTGTGAACAAACAGTATGAACAAAGTTAGCATCTAAAGAAAGATCACAAGAAGTTAACAAGCCTGCATGTAGTGGGGGTGGCAATGACTCTGATCCCCTATCTCAATGATTAACTGAGATTACTTCCCCTTTTCCCTTTAAAACTTTCATTGCCAAACAAAATCTTAGGAGATGGTTTTGGGGGGACACTGAATCCACCATCTCCCCAGATTGCCAGCAATCTGATTAAAAGCAATTTTCCTTTCTACCAAAAACTGCCTCTCGGGTATTGATTTTTGAGCAGCCGGACTGAGTTCAATTACAGCTATAAAGTTATAACCATTCTATAATTATTATTTAATTTTATTCAAGAGAGGTCTAAGGTTTTCCATTAGCTATCATTTACAAAATCAACTAATAAATTATAGTTAATTATTTGCTGGAATAATTAGTTAACTAACTCATTAAGTTATCAATTAGCATTTATCATAGAGCAAATAGAACTGCTTGTGAAAATATCAAATAAAAATTAAAAACCGTGGTGTTAAAAGTGAAGACATATAGGGAGTGCTCTTGATAGAACAGAAATGGTATACTCATGCTTGATAAGAGAAAAAATATTACTATCACTAGAATTCTTTTCCCTTAAATCTTTTAGACTAAGACTAAGGCTTTTTTTGTAAGCCATGGGAATGTTTCCTCCAGGGGGTAAAAATAACAACTTTCAGAAAACAGAATTAGTGAAAAATTTGTGAGCTCTGAAAATTTTTACTTTTAACAACACAACATTACATTCTAATTAGTGTCTGAATGTTTAAAAAGTAATTTTAAAACAATTTGCATATGTCATTTACCATAATGCTAAATACTTGGACATACATAGAGCTTTCTCTTTTAAAAACAATGTTGAATTACTGTTATTTCTGTAAGCAGTGTGCCCTTTTGGCTCAATTTCAATACATGTAGGGAAGCCTAGTAGTTTATCAAGCCAGAAAGGACATGACAAATTATCAAGAAGTTCAAGATTTCATCTGTTACCTTTTTATCATTATGTGGGAAAAAAAAGTAAATGACCAAATTTGTAAATACATTAAGTACCAATTATATCTTTATATCTCTGTAAGTCTTATGCTCTTCAAAGATAATAATAAGCATTATTAAATAAAAAGCATTATTATGTAGTAATAAAAATCTGTATTATACAATTATTTATAATTACTACATAATTATTACATAATTATTTTGTTCATTTATTATTTTCCAAAAGTATTATATGAAGAAAGCAGACTGTACGTAAATATTACCCTCTTCAGCCCAACATTCTTTGAAGTAATAAAAAAATGCATTTTAGGAAGAAAATATTTGCATAGGAGCACTGGAAAAGAAACCTATCATCAGTGGAATAAATATGTTAAGGAGATATGTAACACAGCCTGCCGAGATAGAAAAAATATGCAGGTGCAAATATGAGGACAAAATCAAAACATCTTCTATTTGACTCCCTAATTCATTTTCTTTTTCTTTGTGCTCTTGCAGGTTTTTGAACTATACTGTAATATAGGAAACTGCTGAAATCATACCTGTACAGGTGAACAAATTTTCACAAAATGAACTCACCCATGTAATCAGAACCCAGATGAAGAAGCCCACTTACCAGTATCCCAGCATACTTACTTTTGTCTCCCTCCAGTTACTACTCTCACCAGCAAGAACTATTGCCCTTCTGGAGGTGAGATTGTGATGACTCATTGTGGTTTATATTTGCTTGCATATGTTGCACATTTTTTCATATGCCTATTGGCCATTCTCTTTTGTGAAAACATGGTCAAATATTTTGCCCTTTCCTGGGGGCAGAGTCAAGATGGCAGACTAGGAGGACGTGAAGCTTGTGTCTCCTTACAACTAGGGCATATACCAGGCACTGGTGGGGGACCACAGACATCTAAGGGGATAGGAGGAACCCCTGAGCAACTGGGTAGGAAGTGGGGGGAGGGAGGGCAGAGGAGAAGTGGAGGCAGGACAAGACCGGTGCCCCTGAGGGTTGGTTGGGGGAGGAGAGGGGTTCCCATGCCTGGAGGGGCCCACCCACCATTAGGGGATCAACAGAGAGGGGAGGGACCCTAGGGAGAATGGAGGATAGGAAGGGAATGTGGCCACTGTTTCCCCTGCCCACTTGGGCCCTGGGGAGCCTTCTGAGGTACTGGACCTGATCCTCTGCCCTCTGAGGCCCCCTCTGGCCACATGGGTCCTGAGGATGTGGGAGAGAAGGGGGAGGAAAAATAGAGGCTGGACAGACAGGACTGGTGTCCCTGAAGGGCGGCTGGGGGAGGGGAGGGATTCCCATGCTTGGGAGGGGCCCACCCACGGTGAGCGGATCAACAGGGATGGGGAGAGACCCTCGGCAGATCGGAGGATCAGAAGGGAACACAGCCAGCGTTTTCCCTGCCCACTTGGGCCCCAGAGAGCCTGCTGAGGTCCCTGGCCGAATCCTCCACCCTCCGAGGCTCCCTCCAGCCACACTGGGCCTAAGCCCTGCCCCCACACCCCCACACAGGGCCTTACCTCTGCACTTCGCACTCTGAGACCCCCTCTGACTCTGCTGCCTTTTCTGGTCACACGGGTTCTGAGCCTAGGCCCCACTCCCTGCCCTAAACCCCACCCCAACTAAGCCCCACCCCCACCTAAGCTATGCTCCCCCACAGCCAAGGCCTTTTCCAGCCTTCTTTTTTTTTAGGTTGTGGTTCTGTTTACTTTGTTATTGTTTTTTCATTTATATTTTTATTTTTTCTAATAATATTTTTATTTTTCTAATTTTATTTTATTCCTTATTCTTTGTTATTGTTCTGCTCCTTTTGGCTTGTCCCCCCCCCCCCTTTTTTTCTGTTGTGGTTCTGTTTTACCTTGTTGTTGTTGTTTCACTTATATTTTATTTTTCCTAATATATTTTTTATTTTTCTAATTTTATTTTATTTTTATTCTTTGTTATTGTACTGCTTCTTTTTTTTTTTCTTTTGCCATGCCATGTGGCTTGCAGGATCTTGGTTCCCAGGCCAGGGGTCAGGTCTAAGCTTCTGTGGTGGGAGTGCCAATTCCAAACTTCTGGACTAAAAGAGAACCTAAGACCCCAGGGACTATTAATTGGAGTGAGGTCTCCTGGAGGTCCTCATCTCAGCACAAAGACCCAGCTCTACCCAACTGCTTGCAAACTCCAGTGCTGGAGGTCTCAAAACAAACAACCAGTAAGCCAAGAACATAGGCCCACCCATCAGAAAAAATGAGATGAGAGAAAAATATGTTACAGACTAAGGAGCAAGGTAAAAACCTACAAAACCAAATAAATGCAGAGGAATTAGGCAACTTACCTGAAAAGAATTCAGAGTAATGATAGTAAAGGTGATCCAAAATCTCAGAAATAGAATGGAGGCACAGATCGAGAAAATATAAGAAATGTTTAACAAAGACCTAGAAGAACTAAAGAAGAAACAAACAGTGATGAACAACACAATAACTGAAATGAAAAATACACTAGAAGGAATCAATAGCAGAAAACCTGAGGCAGAAAAGCAAATAAATGACTGGGAAGATAGAATAGTAGAAATAACTGCTGAGGAGCAGAAACAAACAAACAAAAAGACTGAAAAGAATCGAGGAGACCACTGGGACAACATTAAATGCACCAACATTCCAATTATAGGGGTCCCAGAGAAGAAGAGAAAGAGAAAGGGTCTAAGAAAATATCTGAAGAGATTATTGTCGAAAACTTCCCTAACATGGGAAAGGAAATAGTCACCCACATCCAGGAAGCGTAGAGAGTCCCATACAGGATAAATATTAGGAGAAGCACACCAAGACACATATTAATCAAACTATCAAAAATTAAATTCAAAGAAAAAATGTTAAAAACAGCAAAGGAAAAGCAACAAATAACATATAAGGGACTCCCCATAAGGTTATCAGCTGATTTTTCAGCAGAAACTCTGCAGGCCAGAAGAGAGTGGCAGGATATATTTAAAGTGATGAAAGGGAAAAACCTACAAGCAAGATTACTCTACCCAGCAAGGATCTCATTCAAATTCAACAGAGAAATCAAAAGCTTTACAGACAAGCAAAAGCTAAGAGAATTCATCACCACCAAACCAGCTTTACAACAAATGCTAAAGGAATTTTCTAGGCGGGAAACACAAGGGAAGAAAAGATGCCCATAAAACAACTCAAAACAATTAAGAAAATGTTTATGGGAATATACATATCGATAATCACCTTTAATGTGAATGGATTAAAAGCTCCAACCAAAAGACACAGACTGGCTGAATAGACACAAAAACAAGAACCATACATATGCTGTCTACAAAAGACACACTTCAGACCTAGGGACACATACAGACTGAAACTGAGGGGATGGAAAAAGATATTCCATGCAAATGGAAATCACAAGAAAGCTAGAGTAGCAATACTCATATCAGATAAAATAGACTTCAAAATAAAGACTGTTACAAAACATAAGGAAGAACACTATATAATGATCAAGGGATCAATCCAAGAAGAAGATATAACAATTATAAATATATATGCATCCAACATAGGAGGGCCTCAGTACGTAAGGCAAATGCTAACAGCC
Organism: Eubalaena glacialis; assembly: GCF_028564815.1. Taxonomy (NCBI): domain Eukaryota; kingdom Metazoa; phylum Chordata; class Mammalia; order Artiodactyla; family Balaenidae; genus Eubalaena; species Eubalaena glacialis. Next base: position 104,495,209 of record NC_083718.1, read on the forward strand.
ATGAAAGGGGAAATCGACAGTAACACTATAATAGTGGGGGACTTTAACACCTCACTAACACCAATGGACAGATTATCCAGACAGAAAATAAATAAGGAAACGCAAGCTTTAAATGGCACAACAGACCAGATAGATTTAATTGATATTTATAGGATATTCCACACAAAAGTGGAAGAACACACTTTCTTCTCAAGTGCACATGGAACATTCTCCAGGATAGAACATATCTTGGGGCACAAATCAAGCCTCAGAAAACTTAAAAAAATTGAAATTGTATCAAGCATCTTTTTCAACCACAATGCTATGAGATTAGAAATCAATTACAGAAAAAAAAAAAAAACCCTGTAAAAAACACAAACAAACGGAGGCTAAACAGTGCACTGCTAAATAACCAAGAGATCACTGAAGAACTCAAAGAGGAAATCAAAAAATACCTAGAAACAAATGCCAATGAAAACATGATGACCTAAAACCTATGGAACACAGAAAAAGCAGTTCTAAGAGGGAAGTTTATAGCAATTCAATCTAACCTCAAGAAATAAGAAAAATCTTAAATAAACAATCTAACCTTACACCTAAAGCAACTAGAGAAAGAAGAACAAAGAAAACCCAAAGTTAGTAGAAGGAAAGAAATCATAAAGATCAGAGCAGAAATAAATGAAATAGAAATGAAGAAAGCAATAGCAAATTTCAATAAAACTAAAAGCTGGTTCTTTGAGAAGATAAACAAAATTGATAAACCTTTAGCCAGACTCATCAAGAAAAAAAGGGAGAGGACTCAAATCAATAAAATTAGGAATGAAAAAGGGGAAATTACAACTGATGCTGCAGAAATACAAAGGATCATAAGAGACTACTACAAGCAACTCTATGTCAATAAAATGGACAACCTGGAAGAAATGGACAAATTCTTGGAAAGGTACAACTTTCCAAGACTGACCAGGATGAATTAGAAAATATGAACAGACCAATCACAAGTAATGAAATTGAAATTGTAATTAAAAATCTTCCAACAAACAAAAGTCCAGGACCAGATGGCTTCACAGGTGAATTCTATCAAACATTTAGAGAAGAGCTAACACCTATCCTTCTCAAATTCTTCCAAAAATTTGCAGCATGAGGAACACTCCCAAACTCGTTCAATGAGACCACCATCACTCTGATACTAAAAACAGACAAATATATCACAAAGAAAGAAAATTACAGACCAATATCACTGATGAACATAGATGCAAGAGTCCTCAACAAAATACTAGCAAACAGAATCCAACAACACATTAAAAAGATCCTACACCATGATCAGGTGGGATTTATTCCAGGGATGCAAGGATTCTTCTATATATGCAAACCAATCAATGTGATACACTATATTAACAAATTAAAGAATAAAACCATATGATCATCTCAATAGATGCAGGAAAAGGTTTTGACAAATGCAACACCATTTATGATAAAAACTCTCCAGAAAATGGGCATAGAGGGAAACTACCTCAACATAATAAAGGCCATATACAACAAACCCACAGCAAATATTATTCTCAATGGTGAAAAACTGAATGCATTTCCTCTAAGATCAGGAACAAGACAAGATGTCCACACTCTCGCCACTATTATTCAACATAGTATTTGGAGTCCTAGCCATGGAAATCAGAGAAGAAATAGAAATAAAAGGAATACAAATTGGAAAGGAAGAAATAAAACTGACACTGTTTGCAAATGTCATACTATACATAGAAAATCCTAAAGATGCCAGCAGAAAACTACTAGAACCATTCAATGAATTTGGTAAGGTAGCAGGATACAAAATTAATGCACAGAAATATCTTGCATTCCTATACACTAACAATGAAAGATCAGAAAAAGAAATTAAGGAAACACTCCCTTTTACCATTGCAACAAAATAAATAAGTAAATAAATAAATAAAATACCTAGGAATAAACCTACCTAAGGAGGCAAAAGACCTGTACTCAGAAAACTATAGAAGACTGATGAAGAAATCTAAGATGAGATAAACAGATGGAGAGATATACCATGCTCCTGGATTGGAAGAATCAATATTGTGAAAATGAATATACTACCCAAAGCAATCTACAGGTTCAATGTAATCCCTAACAAATTACCAATGGCATTTTCACAGAATTAGAACAAAAAATTTTACAATTTGTATGGAAACACAGACAACCCCGAATAGCCAAAGCAATCTTGAGAAAGAAAAATGGACCTGGAGGAATCAGGCTGCCCAAGTTCAGAGTATACTACAAAGCTACAGTAATCAAGACAGTATGGTACTGGCACAAAAACAGAAATATAGATCAATGGAACAGGATAGCAAGCCCAGAGAAAAACTCATGCACCTATGGTCACCTAATCTATGACAAAGGAGGCAAGGATATACAATGAAGAAAAGACAGTCTCTTCAATAAGTGGTGCTGGGAAAACTGAACAACTACATGTAAAAGAATTAAATTAGAACACTACCTAACAACATACACAAAAATAAACTCAAAATGGATTAAAGACCTAAATGTAAGACCAGACACTATAAAACTCTCAGAGGAAAACAGAAAAAACACTCTTTGGCATAAAGCATAGCAAGATCTTTTATGACTGTCCTCCTAGAGTAATGAAAATAAAAACAAAAATAAGCAAATGGGACCTAATTAATCTTAAAAGCTTTTGCATAGCAAAGGAAAGTATAAAGAAGACAAAAAGACAGCCCTCAGAATGGAAGAAAATATTTGCAAACAAAGCAATAGACAAAGGATTAGTCTCCAAAATATACAAACAGCTCATACAGCTCAGTATCAAAAAACAAACAACCCAATCAAAAAATGGGTGGAAGTCCTAAGTAGACATTTCACTAAAGAAGACACACAGATAGCCAAGAGGCACATGAAAACATGCTGAACATCACTAATTATTAGAGAAATGCAAATAAAAATGACAATGAGGTGTCACCACACACCAGTCCGAATGGCCATCATCAAAAAATCTACAAACAATAAATGCTGGAGAGGGTGTGGAGAAAAGGGAACCCTTTTGCACTGTTGGTGGGAATGTAAATTGATACAGCCACTATGGAGAACAGTATGGAGGTTCCTTAAAAGACTAAAAATAGAACTACCATATGGCCCAGCAATTCCACTACTGGGCATATATCATGAGAAAACCATATTTCAAAAAGTCACATGTACCCCAATGTGCATTGCAGCACTATTTACAATAGCCAGGACATGGAAACAAACTAAATGTCCATTGACAGATGAATGGATAAAGAAGATGTGGTACATATATATAATGGAATATTACTCAGCCTTAAAAAGGAATGAAACTGGGTCATTTGTAGAGATGTGGATGGACCTAGAGCTTGTCATACAGAGTGAAGTAAGTCAAAAAGAGAAAAACAAATATTGTATAGTAATGCATTTATGTGGAATCTATAAAAATGGCACAGATGAACCTATTTGCAGGGCAGGAATATAAATGCAGACATAGAGGACAGACATGTGGACACAGAGGGGGAAGGGGTGGGTGGGATGAGTTGGGAGATTAGGTTTGACATAAATGCACTACCGTGTGTAAAATAGATAGCTAGTGGGAACCTGCTGTTTAGAATAGGGAGCTCAGCTCTGTGATGACCTAGATGGGTGGGTTGGTGGGGGAGGGAGGTCCCTGAGGGAGGGGATTTATGTATACATATAGCTGATTCACCTCACTGTACAGCAGAAACTAACAAAACATTGTAAAGCAATTTTACCCCAAGAAAAAAAAAAATCTGTCCATTCCTAAAATTGGATTGGCCTGCCTAGGGATGTGTTATATCCTCTTACTGTTTGTGACTTCATTTTTCATTGCCTTCATATTGTCTTTTGACAAGCAAAGGCTTTTAATTTCAGTGAAGTTCAGTTTGTGGATAATGATTTTTCTGTCCTTTTAAGGAAAGATATTATTACTTGAAACTGATGCAGATTTATTATCATTCAGTTGGTCACAATGGTCAATTCTAATCATTTTGATATCTTGAATATCTGTTGCAATGTCATTTTTTATTTATGGGATACATAACATGTCTTTTCTCCCTTTTTTTTCCTGATTAATTTTTTTAGAGGTAAGTCAAATGTATTAATTGCTTAAAGAACCAATTTTTAGTTTATTTTCTCAAATGTATATTTTCAATTCTATTTCATCAGTTTCTATTATTTTACTGTATCTTTACTTCCTCTTTCTTTGTGCTTAATTTTTTCATCTTTCTCCAGTTTCATGAGCTAGAGCTTTTTATATTTTTATTCAAGCTTTTATGGTTTTATATTTTACTCATTTAGAGATATGAATTTTTCTCGGAACACTGGTTTAGTTGCACCTCACAAATGTTGAGGTATCTTAATTCCATTATCACTGAATTCAAAATGGTTTCTAACTTGGCTTGTGATTTTTTTTCTTTGACCCATGGGTATATAAAAATGTGTACCTTCATTTCCTCTCACGTGGGGAATTTCAAGTTATCTTTCTATTAGTTAGTTCTGAATTAATTCAATGTTCACTAATACTTAGTGAACATATCCTATATTATAATTCTCTGTAGAGTACCATTTTGATTCTTTTCTCATTTTCCTGTGTGAATACTTTAAAGATATTTTTGCAGTGGTTACAGTGGGAATTACAACTAATATCCTAAATTTATAACAATTGAGATTGAGTTGATATTAAATTAACTTCAATAGCATACAAAAACTGTTTCTATCCATATTTGTTTTCTCCCTCTTTATATTGTTATTGTCACAATTTACATCTACATATACTGTGTGTGCTGGTTAACATAGTATTATATTTACTGTTTAATACATTTGCCCTTTAAATCATATAGGAAGTAAATAGAAGATTTACAAGTTAAAAATAAAATAATATTGGCTTTTATGTTTACCTCTACTGTTATCTTTACCAGAGTTCTTTATTTATTCATGTCTTTGAGTTACTGTTTATTATCTTTTGTTTCAGCCTGAAGGACTCCATATAGCATTTCTTACAGGGCAGATCTGCTAATGAAAAACTCCCTTAGTTTTTGTTTACCTAGGACTATTCTAATTTCTCCTTCACTTTTGTAGGATAGTTTTGTCAGATACAGGCATACCTCATTTTATTGCACTTTGATTTATTGCGATTCAGAAATGTTGCATTTTTTTACAAATTGAAGGTTTGTGGCAACCCTGCATTGAGCAAGTCTATCAGTGCCAGTTTTCAAACAGCATTATTTTTAAATCAAGGTATGCATGTATTTTTATAGACATAATGCTATTGCACACTTAACAGACTATGGTATAGTGCAAACATAACTTTTATATGCACTGGGAAACCAAAAATATTTGTGTGACTTGCTTTATTGTGATATTTGTTTTATTGTGATGGTATGGAATCGAACGTGCAATATCTCTGAGGTATGCCTATATAGGATTGTTGGTTGACAGATTTTTTTTTCCTTTCAGCACTTTAAAAATGTCATCCCACTCACTTATGGCCTCTATGGTTACTGAAAAGAAATATGCTGTTAATATTGAGGATCCTTTGTAAGTCACTTCATTGGTTTCTATTATTTTACTATATCTTTCCTTCCACTTTCTTTGTGCTTAATTTGATGCTTTCAAGATTATAATCTTGTCTTCAACTTTTGAAAATTTGATTATAATGAGACATTTTGTGCAGATCTCTTTAAGTTACTCTCTTGGAGTTCATTTAACTTCCTAAATATGTAGATTTGTGTGTGTGTATTTGTGTGTGTGTGCATGTGTGTTTTAAATTAAATTCAGGGAGTTTTTTGCCATTATTTTTTCGAGTAGTCTTTCTGTCCTTTTCTCTCTTTCCTGTTCTTCTAGGATTCTATTATGTCTATGTTAGTATGTTTAATGGTGTTCCCCATGTCTCTTAGGCTCTGTTCATTTTTTCTCCATTCTTTTTCCTTTATGCTCCTCAGACTAGGTAATTACAATTTCTCTGTCTTCAAGTTCTCTTATATTTTATACTGCTGCTCAAATCTGCCATTGAACTCTTCTAGTGAATTTTTCATTTGTTTCTGCACTTTTCAGCTCCAAGATGTCTGTCTGTCAGGTTTTTTTTTTAATAATTTTTATCTCTGTCAATATTCTGTTTGTCATACACTGTTCTCTTGGTTTCCTTTAGCTCTTTGTCTATGGTTTCCTTTAGCTCTTTGAGCATATTTAAGATAGTTGATTTAAAGTCTTTGCCTAGTAAGTCAGTCCAATATCTGAGCTTTCTTAAAAACAGTTTCTGTCAGATTTTATGTGAATGTGTTATACTTTCTTGTCTCTTTTCCTGCTTCCTATTTCTTTGTTGAAAACTTGCTATTTTGAATATTATAATGTGGTAACTCTGGAAATACAATTATTCCCCTTCCTCACAGTTTTCTTGTATTGCTTTCTATGGCCTGTAGATGTTTGTTTGTTTAGTGACTTTTCTAAAGTATTTTTGTAAAGTGTGTGTTCTTTGTCATGTTTGATCTCTCAAGTGTCTTCCTATTAGTGTTTGGCAGAATTTCCTTGAATGCCAGGAGCCCTCTCCCACCTACAAAAAAAAAAAAAGGAAGAGAAAAAGAAAACAAACAAAAAAGAAAGAAAGGAATCTTACAATCAAACAAATCTTACAATCTTTGCAAATTTACTCTGTGCTGGGGGCACTCATTCAATTCTTAGCAAGGCTGTTTACAACTCTGCCTTATCTTTACTTCCTACATGCACTAAGCCTAGAGATCAGCCAGAGATGAAAGTTTAGGGTCTTCATATGTCTTTTCTGAGCATGTGGTATGCCCTAGCCATGAATGTCACTTTCTACATTCACCAGAATGTACGGGTTTTGGCATGCCCTAATTTCCCAAAGAAACTGTCTCTCTAGATTTTCTTCCCAGGCTATCAATGCTCTATAGCTTGTTTGAACTTTAACCTTTTGCCCTAGGCAACTGCAGTCTGGTCTTTGCTTTACAATGTTTTTGAGAAATGCCTGCCAATTTCCTACCCTGAATGAGTTCTGAGTTAGGCAAAATGAAGACAAATGCCTTGCCTGAATCATTCAGGTTCATACAAACAATTCTTTGATAATAAAGTCTTCTCTGCTCCCTACAGTTACAGGAAACTGCTTCCCAGCCTGGGAATCTAGGCTACAGTCTTCCAGATTACTGTAAAACCAAGGAGGCTGGGGGAGCAACAGCAAGTAAAAATACCATAATGCTTTCCAATTGTTTTTAAGTTGTTTTTTGCTTGATTAGTATTTGCTTGGTTGCTGTAAACCTTTGACTGTTTCCACTCTTACAAGGTGTATTCTGATTGTTTTTGCTTGTTCTCTAGTTTCTGTGGAGACATGGGTCTTAGATGCCACCTACTCTGCCATTTTCACTGAAGTCACTCAGAGCACTTATTTTTAAAATTACACCCTATGCAGGACCCTGAAATATTAAAATTCTGCTTCTTTAAATTGGAGAAATTTAGAATGTGAAGGAGGAAACAGAGTCTACAATCCCCTTATACAGCCACACCTTTCTAGGATTTGTCTTTGGAAGTGTTTCTTTTAAAATCTAAGTATTTTTGATAAACTGCTTGAAAATCAATGATATAAACCCATTTTGCAAATAAGAAAATTGAGGTGCCAAAATGTGAAGTAACATCTTCTAACACCATAGATAGGAAAAGACAAACCTGAGACACAAATCTACGTATTTTGGCTTCTTCTACGTTATTCTTTCCACCATGTTTTTCTCTCACCTTTCCTCTAACCCACCCTTTAATTAAGAACTATGACACCAGTGAGTTTCCATTTAATTTTGAAAATAAGAATATGCATGAAATAGAAAAAAACAGATAAGATCCGTGAAATACTATTAAGGGAAGTCAGAAAAGTAACAGATAAATAAAATATTAAGCAAGTTGAAAAGAATTAAGGTGAAGTAGTTCCAGAATAAAAACTAAAGTTTGATTGCAATATTGGACAAGTTTGTACATCCATGCTCTCCAACTTTTTATCTGGTGTACTTTCTACTACAAAATTAACACTAATATTGAAACCTGAGTTTGCCTTAAAAGGCTGAAATAATGAAAAGTTTTCCTGAAAAGGCTGAAATAATGAACTTTTAATGGCATAAGATACCCACAATTTATATGAAATTTCTGTAATAGTCAAAAGGTTCTACTTCCTCCTCCAACTAATGACACAGATTTCCAGTTCTAATTTGGACTCATGAAGTCCTGTGCCTATAATGCTGCACCCCCCACACTCCACACACATCATTAGCTCTTTGAATTATACTTCTCTCAAGGAACTTCAACTTAATGCTGTGAAATTTTCCAAACCCACAGTTATCTTGGCTTACTCTGAACTTTAGTTATATTATTAATATTTGTGTCATTTATTATTCTGTGTAGACTATATAAGGCTCTTGCTCCATTATTCTACTTAGTTAACTTGACCATATTGGGTATTTTATAAACATTACTCATTGGCATGCTACCATTGCTATTTTCCAGATAAGCCTCCACCAAGTCATCATAGCAAACTGATAACCAAATTACGCAAAAGTAAAAAACTAAAAATAAATTAAAAAACCCTAAAATCACATATACAAGATATGTTTTCATGTATACATTTGAATATATTACTGTAGGTTTTTTTTTAAAGCAAACTTGTTTTTTGGCCCATATCTTTATACATAGGCATTGAATTGGTACATCATTTCATAAATCTCATTGGAGATAATAATTTAAGATACAAGTACAAATATAATATGGGTTTTAAATCACTACAGCAAATTTGTAAGTGATTTTTACATTTATCCAAAAGCAATGGACTTTTCAATACGCCAAATAATCTTTATCATCTCCTCTAACTTTTCTGCTTTATAATCATTTCTCACATAATCTTAGTTCTCCACAAGTAACACAACATTATAAAGATTGTCTAAATACATGTAAATGTGGAAGATATTCACATTTAAATTCATTCTGAGATTGTAATCATGCATTTTTCTAGGGACTCCATTGTCTGCTTGAAACCAGAACTCCCTCAAAATAGCTTTGCAACTGCTATTCAATATTCATTCACTGGAAATGGTACAATGAGAACACCACATGATGAAACATTGTGCAGAAGGAACCAAATGTTCTATAACTCAGGAATAAAAGTGAATCTCAAAAAATATGCACTAAATTAATAGGAGCATAAATTTACAAAGATTTCTTTTAGCATTTTGTATGGTAGCGTCTCATATCACTACTTTAACTAGAAATGATTCACAAAGTGCTAATTTTTATGGAATGTGAAAAAAGCAGGTGTTCTCTATGAATACTGGTCTTTACTACTACTTTTCTATCTTTTCCTAAACTGACCTCAGCTCTTTGTAGTTGTGGCCACTTTAATTTCCCAATGAAGACTAATAGTAACATTTCTGTTCATTCATGTACAGAAAGGAAGAGAGATTTGGACTGCAAGGAAGATATTTCAGCAAACTACAGATTATAGTGGTGATGGTTTCTTTATATGCTAATTAATTTCCCTATTCAAGGCATCTTTATCAGTGACTGAGCAGATCAGTTTTAATAGAACTATTAAATATAATTTATTCCCTTATCAGATAACACTGAACTACACATATGTAAATATAACAACATTTATCAAATCTGCCAGTAGTTTTAGCTCTTTTATAATTATTGCTATTTACCAGGAGGGTTGATCTGCTGATAGCAATTGAAAATGAATCAAAACTACAAGGTTATTGACCTCAATATTAAGGTTTTATTTTTCTCAGAGAAAAACTTTCTAATACATTTTATTCTTGCTCTAACCTCCAAAATCCCACTATAGTACCTAAAAAAATTCCTCAACCCAAAGTCTAATCTTCAATGTCTATATTCTTAATTCTCACACTTACTACTTAAGATGTCAGGCTAATACTGACATATTCTTGATTCTAAACCCCCTGCCCCTTTCTCTCAATTTCTGCATCTTCGAGTTTCTTCATGAAATATTCACAATTACATGCAACAGATGAATCTCAGAACATAATATTAAGGAAAAGATGTCAGATACAAAATAGCACATTCTGCATAATTCTATTGACAAGAGGTACAAAGTAGACAAAGCTAATCTATGCTCTTAGACTTGAGGATGGTAGTTAGTTTAAAACATAGTGATGGGAAAGGAATATAAGGAGAACATCTGGAGCCAGGAAATGTTCTGTTTCATGATTAAGGTGCTGGTTACATGGGTATGTTCAGCTGTGAAAATTCACTGTCAGTTAAAAAACTGCAACAGCAAAAAAACAAAACAAAACAAAACTGCAACAGCTTTATGAGGAAATAGTTTTTATTATTTCCATTTGCAGATGGGGAGTCTGAGGTTCTGAGAGGCTGATGCTTGGTCAAGGTTGTACATTCCTTAAGTGGCAGATCTGGGATTGTATCTAAGCTACGTGCCTCCAGGATCCAGGTGCACAACCATTCTGAGGAGTGATATCTGCAAGGAAATTGTGGCTCACACAGGACTTGACAAAGGAGCTTGATATCAGGCCTTTCAAATAATGTATGATATTGTAGCAGGCTTCTCTGTGTCTTTTATATTCAGTCTTTAATGGAAATATTTTACTTAGATTGTAATTGTAGAGTTTAATATGAAATATCAACCGGACAGAAAGACTGCATTCTAAATAGCCAATGTTTCTATGCCATAACAAAAAATTTATCAGGATAATGACACAAATCTAAAATACATAAAAATATAATGTGTGACCCAAACTCTTTTATTTAAGAAAAACCTTTACTTGAATGTTTTGTATCTTCAGCATCAACTTTGATGAGATTTTGTCATTATGTGAACACCATGTACATTTGTTCAGAAAATATTCAAAATATAACTAAAGAAGGAAGATTATCATTACTTTTGAGACCACAGTTTTCCATAAACACCCAGGTAGATAATGTGTTAATTACTTGAACTAGAAATAAGTTATTGAATCATTTAGACTGTTTTATAAGTATATATGACATTATACATTACATATATATCTTACAAATAAATAAATTGAGAAAAATACCAACTTAATCACTGGTATAAAATAATTGTCATAGATTAATATGTAATTTCTTCTGACTAACTTGTCAACTTTTTGTCACTGAGATGGGAAATGAAATGTTTTATCAGAGTGCACATGGAATAAGTCCTTTCAACTTCCTTGAAAGAAACCTTTGATAAAGTTCTACATGACAGGATGATGAATAGCTGAAAGCTTCAAAAACTCTAGGCATTTTATCCAAAATACTAAAACTAGCTAAATGGATAATGGATATCACTTTCAAAGTGGTTTATGACCACATTCTTTGGTAAGTGTTAAGTGGGGTTTTGTAAGGTCACTCTCTTGAACTCCATTACTTTAAAGGCATAGAAACACTTATATATTCTTAATTGTAAAACTAAAAGAAACTATTATTCATCGCTATGATATATTTAATAAAGCCAACCATTATTAATTGAGATCAAGAAATAATATTGTCACGAAAACATTCAAATTATAAATTTACTTTTCATTGAATTTAAAATTAACACATGGGTTTTATGTGATATTCCTTTTAGTATATATTTTAAGGTATTAAATTATTATTTATTGATTATTTATAAAAGATAGCTGTATACAAGTGACATTGTTTGGAACGCAAGGGCATTAAAATCCAATATGAAAATGTATGAACTATCAAAATTATATTGAATTAAATTAACTTAAACCCTATTTTTCTCCTTGAATCTCGTAAGAAGTATTACAGTATAAAACAAAAAAGGAAAATTCCATTTTCAACCAAACTGAGTTATGGGTACAATTCCAAAACACAAGGTATGAGAAATAGCTCTGCTATACAGTGAAATGTGGAACAAATGGAAGCAGGACGTGGAGGCGTACAAACCACCTCTTCAGGGTAGGTACCCCTTACCTGAAATGACTATTTCCCAAGAGCATTAACATCTAAAGTATAAAGCAGCCATGGGGAGACCAATAATTGAGAAAAATAGTTCCAGAGTATGACAAAAGAATAGACATTGAGAGGGGGACATGTTGACTTGCCATGTTTATTTAAGGACTGTTTGAATACAGACTATTGAGGAAATGGCATTTAATCTGAGAACTAAAAGAAAAAAAGAAAATTTAGCTGATGAAAAATGAAAAAGTAGTGGGGCATAAAAAGTCACCAATGGAGAGGATGGTTAAACTATGAATTCCATAAGAACAGCCTTACAAAGGTATGCATGTTCTCCAAGTGAATTGAATATTAAACTGGATGTCTTTTAAGACACTCTGGCAGTGCTCTGACTAAGCCAAGCCTTCCTCAAGCTTCCCAAAATGAGTTGCAACCTTGTGTGGTTGCTGCATTGTGATTTAAGGGAGGTTGGCAGTTCTCTATCAAGAAGACCCCTTTAGAACATAAATTGAGCTGTGTAAATAATGAAAATGATTAAGTTTTAATCAATGATCTAACTAAATTTGAAACAGATTCATCTATAAATATGGTTGACTATTGACTATTAGTAATCTGGATAACCATACCAGTTCACATACACCAAAGTGGCTGAGAATATGCCAGGCAGAAGGAACAGCTGCAAGGCCCAATAAATGTTTAGAAAAATACAAGATAAAGAGATACTGGAAAAAGTATTTGGCAAAATTTAACATTCTTTCAAGATAAAACTCAACAAATTAAGAATGGAAAAGTATTTAAAGACACCCATGCTGAGGCACATCACAATCAAATTGAAGGTGAAGAAAAATATCTAGAAGCAAAAAAAGAAAAATGACATATAACATACCAAAAAATAAGGGTATGATCAAAGACTGGCCTCTCATCGTGTGCTAAGGAAGCTGCAGGAGAATGTTTCTATCATTTTGGTAGAAACAAACAAGAACATGAACAAATGCTTAACTCAGAATTCTATCTCCAGCCAAAATATAATTCAAGATGAAAGATGAAATACAGCATTTTTAGAAAAAGGAAAGTAGGAGAATTTGTAGCCAGAAGACCTATGCTAAAAAAGTTTCCAAAGGAATTGCTTCAGGCTGAGGGGAAATTAAAGCAATGGAAAAACAGATCCTCTGAAGAAAATTTAAAAAGCACTGGAAATAGTATCTCGATAAAGGCAAATGATTATATTTTTTGGCATCATCCTTCTTAATTCATTTATAAAACTGTATAAAACCAAAATCATAACATTATCTTGTGGGGTTTGTGATGTATTCAGATGTAGTTCACGTAACTATAACATAAAGGATGAATGAGTATATGGGACTATAAATTTACTAGATGTCTATATTTTATGTGAAGTATTACTTTATTTCCTGTAAGTAGACTGTGAAAAGCTAAAGGTGTCAATTTTAATCTCTAGACAAAAATTATAACACCAACAGAGAAATTAAAATGGAGTTCTAAATATTCTCAAAGCAGAAGAGACAGAAACAGGATGAGTAAAAAACAGATAGAGAAAAGTAGAGCTTCAAGATTCTAAAGCAATAATTGACAGAAATAAAAAGAAAAAACAGACAATAATTCAACCAAAGTTGGAGATTTTAACACCTCCCTCAGCAAATGATAAAACAATTGGATGAAAAATTAGCAAAGACATAGGTCTTAAGAACACTATGAACTACCCTAACTTAATTGATGTTTATAAAACACTACCTCTAAAATGGCAGAATACATGTGCTTTTCAAGTACTCATGGTTTATTTACAAAGGCAGACTATAATCTACACCTTAAAATCATCTAAATCAGTTTTTAAATACTGAAATATTACACAGTACATTCTCCTACCACAGTAGAATTTAATTAGAAATGTAAAAAGTAAGATAACCAACAAATGCTCAAATATTTGGAAACAAAATGACACACATAAATTTTCATTGGGTAAAAGAAAATACAAAATATTTTGAACTCTAAATTAACATACATTTACTGTAGAAAACTTACACTACTTGACTATTTAATCTTTTTAATGAATAACTTCCACTACACAGGAAATCTGTTCTCTCTTTATCAGTTACCCTCCATCCTCACCTTTCTCTTTCACACACAAGCATACTCACAATAAAATCACTGTGTAGACATACACAGTTCAAGTGGTTGGAGTCTATGTGACCTGTGATGAAGATCATATGTACTTTCTATTAAATAGGGCTGTTGTTAAAAATTCATATCCCCAGATGGTTTAATCAAGGAAGTTTACAACTTTATTTTTCCACTAATGAAATTCTTGCAGTAGTCAGCCCAAGAAGAACCTTAATATAACGCACACCTCACCTTACATAACACATCCTAACCCTTTCAAATCAGAAACAAGCATAAGACAAACAGAAATTAGTGAAGGATCTAATATTTCTTCATAAATTGATAAAGCATGTAATTAAAATGACATTCTTGAAATAGCCAGACAAAACTATTTCATAGCTTCCAGATAAGCTGCTTCAGTGAGAGTGATAGGCAGGAGAGCCTACACATTCTTCCTTCCAAATATTAAGAAGTAGGGGGTTGAATATATACTTCCACAAAACTGACATTTTATTTTAATGGATGTTACAAAGACCATTTAAAAGGAGACAATGTCCTGTAGTAAAAATGGTTCAGTTACAAAGAATCATGGAATGATAGAAGAAGCAGAATCATTAATTACAGAGAGACCTGTAATTAAATCATGGTTTTATTTTTTTTATTAGCTATAGATGATTATACCAACTTCTTATGGTTCTTGTGTCTCATACTTTTACATGGTAGTCAAAAACTGTAACTTTTCACCCCCTTTCCTTTCAGATAACAGTAATGGTATATCTATAAATGATGGAGATAATAATAGCTGCCTTATTTAACAAGGAAAAAACACAAGGAAAAAAATTACTTGAGCTCCAACAGTATTCCAAATATACAAGAGAGCTATCTTACCTACAGGTTACTGTAAGAATTAATTAAAATAAGATTTTAATTAACCTGGAATATAATAATAAATACCATATATTCAACTGACAAATCAACAAATATTTATTTGGTGCGTATTGTGTGGCATACATATATCTAAGTGCTGAGGATAGAGAATTGCACAAAAGGAAGAAAGTTCCTTCCCTCATGTCCTAAGTTTTACTCAATGGGTTTATAAACAAATGTACAATACCTCCACAATGTAATGATAGGCTATGATAGGTGTGATAAAGAATAATAAAACAGTATATTATTTAGAACTATGAGGGAAAGCTTTTCTGAGGTGGTGCAGAAATTGAATGTTGTAAAGGAATAAATCATAAAAGTGTCTGGGGATGTACACATTTTCCAAACAGAAGAAACAGCAACTGCAAAGCCTTATGGTAGGAGTAACCTAGGAATTTTCAAGAAACAACAAGGAGGTCAGTATGATTAGCGCACAGGAAATAAAGGATAATTCTAGAGAAGCATACAGATCACATAATTCCTTGTATGCTATAGTAATTACTTAAGATTTATTCTAAATGTGATTAGAAAGCCACTGGGAGATTCTGAACAGAAAAGTGACATAATCTGACATATGTACTCTAAAATGGTTGCTCTGGCTGCTCCTTTAGAATACACTCTAGAAGTTGTTCAGGGAGTGATCAACTGACATTATCCAAGTAGAGATGATGACTTGTACTAAAGTGGATTCTAAGCAAGCAGTGACTTGTAGTTGGATTTGGAATATATTTTGATAGTACAGTCAATAGGATTTGCAAATTAGTCAGATGTGGGATTCTGCCCTTGAGTAAATGAGTGAATGTTGATATCACTTATTGATAGGGGTAATACTGGGGATAAGAGTAGATTTTAGGTGGTGAAAACAGAGTTAAAATTTTGTAGTACTGAGTTTGAAACATGGTTATTTTCCAAGTGAATTTGTCACATCTGCTATTAAATATATCAATCTGCAGTTCAAGAGTGAGGTCAGGGATGATTACATACATTTGAGATTCATTAGTACTGAGAGACTATTTAAAGCCATGGTAGTACATGAAGCCAACTATAAAATAAGCAAAAATGGATGGCAGAGAGGATCACAGACCTAGCATTAAGGCTCTCCAAACAGTTAGAAAAATGTGCAAAAGCTGTGATTCGGATTTCTTTTTGCGAAAGTAAAACATTCATTAAGCATGAGTAGAAGCATCTAGTATGATAGGAAGAAAGCTAGGAGAGTGTTTTGTCTTGAAAATTCATGAACAAATATTTTTAGAAGGAGTAATAAACTTTGAGGAATTAGGCTGAATATTCAAATAAGATGAGGACTATAAATTAACTATCATTTGGCTATGTAGCAGCACTTGGTAACCTTGATCAGAATTTTTTCAAAAGAGTAATGGGGATAAAATAAATGAACTAATAAATTCATTAAATTTTGTGTGAGTGGATTCAATGTATTCCATTTCCCTATCCATAATGAATTGCTCCAGAAAGGGGAAGCAAGCTGTTCAACTTAAAAGATAAGCAAGGTGACATTTATTCCAATTTCTGTGGAAAAGCATCTGAGTCTTTTACTCTCAGTATTGTGCTGTGAAGATTTGAGGACAGCAACAATTTTTTTATATAATGTGGGAACATCCCGAAGTCACCATGCAGATTGGATATGGTATGTGTATGTGACAGGGGGACAAGGAGATACCATACGTATTCTGAAGAGTAGGCCTATGTTAGGAAAGCAGAGGTAAAAGATGGAGAGAACCTTGGTCCTTTTTATATCATTTGAACTACCAGAGAAAGCTGTGTCTAATGAGCCTACATCTGAGCTTTCACTTCTGAGTATCAACAAGTTTTTTCTTGCTTTAAGTTACTTGAATTTGCCTTAACAACATAACAAAATAACAACAACAAAAAAAATCTTGATTGTTATAAGCATCGTGTACTGCATTTCACTGAATCAAACTCTAGAGGGTGTTAATATATTTTTCCATAAAATAAATGACAAATATGAGTTGACTAGCAGCAATTTTAAGATGCCATACCATGTAAAATTAATTCCAATTTCTGTGGTTTAAAATGAAAAAATTTCGTGTCCTAAAGTCAATCAAATATGGTATATGGTCCACACTTGTCATATATTACATTTAAAGAGATATTATTACCTTCAAGTTTACACAGCTCACAAACCGTATGGATGATCAATAGCTTCTTGGGGAATGAATGATTTCATGAGTTGTAGAGATCATTTTGTGTGTATTTTTCCTTAGCGAACTAGATAAGGAACTGGAGAAGGAACAGTGAAAAGGAGGCAAGGAAAACTAGGAAAATATCTAATTAATTTAGGCAAGTGTACACCTTTTAAAATATACAACTATCAAATGAAATAGGTAAACTTCAATTATACCTTACTGTAAACTGCACTAACATAAACTGGGGCAGAATCTTTCAGAGAATACACATTTGAAAGAGCATAAATCAGCTGTGGAAGTTTTATCAGCAAAAAATGCATGGAAAAATCGGGAGCAAAAGAAAGGCATAGAAAATTTAGAGGCAATTAATTGTGTAAAAATAAATGAATGCTAAGATAGTTGACACCAACTGGTAACCTTTAGTATGCAAAGATGTTTTGTTTGACTAATTTTTAGCTAAACCAATGTTAAAAAACTAGATGATATCTACTTCCATTGGGATGGGAAAGATGTGAAAAACCTTTACACTTATGGTAAAATTAGGGAAAAGTTGATGAACTAAAATATATACATTTGTATGAGAAAGAAGAATACTCAAGCATTTTGAACACAAGTTCTGAGTTGGCATTCATACATGGATACTTGAATCATCATAGTCCTTCAGTTTATAGTTGCAACAGATGGAGACAAGGGTATAAATGAATTTGTGTCTATAATTCTTCTCGTAGTGAGTCCAGTGACTCCATAGAACTACCTTGTTATTATTTCCCTGTTGTCTGAGTATACAATTGGAGTCACATAATTGGCTACTGGAGTAACCCCTGCATGGAGTCCTTGGCCTATAGTGGTATCTACCTCCTTTTAGCATCTGAAACTACAAACCCTCCACCCCTGGCCAGGATGGTAAATGCAGAATAATTTTATATTTCAGGGGAGCTATAGAGAGTAGGCTACTCTTAAAGATCTAAAGGATGTAGGAAGATAGTCCCTATCATTCTTCATATATCCATTTAATTCACTAGTTTGTCCCTGCAGAAACTGAATAGATCTTGGAGAATGACTATGGACTATCACAAGTCAACTAAATAGAAGCTTTATCTTCCACCCTGTCAGATACCGTATTATTGCTAGAGTCAATTAAGAAAGCCTTCAGAGTACCTGCCTCTTCTTGCTTGCCCACTGTCTCATATCCTCTACCAAAATAATGTACAAAGAGATCTGAACCATCTAGTCATACTATAGAACATCACTTTGATCCAATATATTAATGAGAGCATGATGACCCAGGAGGGCAAGCAAGAGTGCCTAGTATGCTAGAGGTCATGGAAAGCAAGATGCACACCAGAGGGTGGGCAATAAATCCTATAAGACTCAAAGACTTTGCACATCAGTAATGTTTCCAGAGGTTCAGTTGTCAGGAGTGTGTCAGTAAATCCCAATCTGAAGTAAAAGGTAATTATTACTTCCTACAACCCCTATTATGAAGAAGGAAGCACAGTCTTAGTAGACCTCTTTGAGTTCTGGAGGCAACTTACTCCACAGCTAAGAATACTGTTTCTGCCAGTACCCTGGGTGATACAGAATGATGCCACATTTGCAGGTGACTGAGCAAGAAAGGGCTCTACAAGGAAGGCAGAAGCACTGATCTAGCTTCTCAACCAATGAAGCAGTGGGAGGCTTTCTTGGATCTCTCCTACTGTCAAGAAAGTTTAAGTGCATAGAATTCGGGTAGAGAATAAACTGAGTTTATTAAAAATAGCTCCAGTGACTTTAGGGAAAGAGGTTAAGACTTTGTATGGTTCCCCCATTCCCCCGGCAACATCCTGTCCCTATGCTTCTGCATAAAGTATAATAAAAAAGCACTGGAGAAAGAATATGTCCCATTTAATAGTTTTTAATCACTGTTCATTGGGAAGTGAATTCACATGTCTTTTCTGGTCTTTTTTCATATAGCATCAAAAGCAAGAGGCTCAAGAGTCTCTAATCTGGAGAAGGTATATTTTCTATTTTTCTTGGTTCTCTCACAATTGGGTGGCTCAAGTCAAATATCCAAATACCTTCTAGCTCTGTGCTTGGTTAAATTTCCCAACCACAGAATTGTGATTTAAGACCTTCATTAGTATTATATTTTGAAGCTTTACACAGAGCAGTGTATATTACTTACATTGGTTTAAAGATAATTAGACCTATCTGTTAAGAGTAACAAAGTATTATGCATGGTACAAATGGTTGTATTAATTACGTATTGTTGGGTTTCTTTTTATTTTCTGTACTTTATATTTGACTTCTTGGGGTCTTGCTGACCCAGGAGAGACTGCCCCTTCCAGAGCTAGCAAATTACTCCCCTAAGTGTGCCTTTTTATGCAAACCAAGCAATCCAGAGCCCATATTCCCCATCTACCCCCTTTATTGGGCTCTCATAAGGTTCTACACTCCCTGACAATATTCTCTGCCCTAATCACCCAGGCACAGATACCAGACAACTCAGGACAGGCCCTATACTCCGGAGCCTGCTGAAATTACTTAAACTAACCAATCCTAAACCTGCTTAGCCTACTAACTGCCTTGCCCACTCCTTCCAAGGAAACCACCATAAAGATCCACATTTTCCCCTTACTTCCTCTGCATTGGGACCAACCCTAGTACTTCCTCAAGTGGCCCTGTATGGTGTGCCATACTGCCTGCCTCTAAGGAACTGTGAGTAAAAACTTCTTCCTTTATAACAGTGATTTTTATGTCTGTATATCTCATCATGCCTGATTAAAACAAATCCCAAGAACATTTTAACATGGGGATTTATTAGATTACTCTGTATCCAGAAAATTGGGTTTGAATTCTAAGATTCGGAATAGATGTATCTTGCTACCTGTTTTTCAATTTTTTCATTTATGAAATGAAAATCCTTAATAGAGGTAAAAATTAGAGTAATAATAAGTGAATAAGTGAATATTGACTTAAGCAACCTAAAAGTTAATAGTGTCCTGTGAGGTTTATTAATATGTATCAGTATAATTTATGACACTAATAGTGCAAAGAGTGGGGGAATTATTTAAGTTGGATTAAGCAATAGTTTCTAGCATTGCTTAGTAAGTAGCCAAATTGAGATAGACTGTAGTAAGTCTATGATTACCACTAAAAGTAGAATAAAAATCATATAAATAAAATTATAATAAAGGAGAATTGAAAGAATAAAAGGTCAAAGAACAGATGAAACAAATAGAAAAAGGTTTAAGGTGGTCCATTTCAACTTAATCCATCAGAAATTACATTAAATATAGATAGATTAGCAAGTTAATGAAAGGGAAATATTGTCAAGCTAGATTTTTTGAAAAGGAAACCAATGGACATATTTTTTTACAAGAAACACTACTGCACAATGACACAGAAGTATTGGAAGAAAAGGTTTGGAAAAGGTCTACAAAAGGATCAAAAAAGTGTGAATGAAGAAATTAGATGTTCTTGAGAG